>NC_090766.1:60520347-60537847 GCF_036898095.1 Palaemon carinicauda | reverse complement strand
ATTCTCCTTTGGTTTTCATTCCTCTTGGAAATAAATGCTCATTTGGTTTAATTCCTCTTGGAAATGAATTCTCTTTTATTTTCATCCCTCTTGGAAGTAAATACTCATTTTGTTTCATCCCTCTTGGAAATGAATCCTTGTGTCGTTACATTCATCTTGGAAATGAATTTTAATTTGGTTCCATTCCCTTTGGAAATGAATTGTTATTTGGTTTCTTTCCTCTTGGAAATGAATTCTCATATGGTTTCATGTCTCTAGGAAATGAATTCTCAATTAGTTTCATTCCTCTTATAAATGAATTCTCATTTGGTTTTATTCCTCTTCGAAATAAATCCTTATTTAGTTTCATTCCTCTTTGAAATCAATTCTCATTTGGTTTATTCCTCTTGGAAATGAATTCTCATTTGGTTTCATTGCGCTATTATTATTATTGTTATTATTATTTAGAAAAGCAGGATGCTATAAGACTTGAGACTCCAACAGTGAAAAATAGCTCAGTGAGGAAAGGAAATAAACTAGAAAAGAAGTAATAAATAATTCAAATAAGATATTTTTTATGAATAGTAACAACATTAAAATAAAATTTTATATATAAACTATAAAAAACAAGAGGAAAAGAAATAAGATAGAATATTGTGCCAGAGAGTACCCTCAAGCAAAACTCTACCCCAAGACAGTGGAAAACTATGGTTCAGAGGATATGGCACTAACCAAGACTAGAGAACAATGGTTTGATTTTGAAGTGTCCTCCTAGAAGAGCTGCTTACCATACTTAAAGAGTCTCTCTTACCCTTACCAAGAGGAAAGAAGCCAATGAACAATTACAGTACAGTAGTTAACCCCTTGAATGAAGAAGAATTGTTCGGTAACTTCAGTGTTGTCAGGTGTACGAGGACATAGGAGAATGTGGAAAGAATAGGCCAGACTATTCGGTGTATTGTGTAGGTAAAGGATAAATGACCCGGAACCAGAGAGAGGGATCCATTGTACTATTGTCTGGCTAGTCAAAGGCCCCAATAACTCTAGCGGTAGTATCTAGAAAACTAGTTATTATTTGGTTTCATTTATCTTGGAAATTAATTTTTATTTGGTTTCATTTTATCTTGGAAATTAATTTTCTATTAGGTTTATTTTTTCTTGGAAATTAATTCTTATTTGGTTTATTTTTTCTTGGAAATTGATTCTTATTTGGTTTATTTTTTCTTGGAAATTAATTCTTATTTGGTTTATTTTTTCTTGAAACTTAATTCTTATTTGGTTTTCGTTTAGTCCTTTTGTAATTAAATTCGTTTCATTGTACCACAACTGTTGGAATTCAATTGCTATTTAGTGTCACTCATCTTGAAAAAAAAAAAAAATCTTATTTAATTTCACTCCTTTACGAATTGAAATAATTTCAGTCTGACTTCAGATTACTTGTTATCAAAAAGATAAGAAAAAATCTATGATCTGTAGGTGTCTAACTTTTGTCTAATCTCTGTGCATCTCAGAATGCTGTGTGTGACGTCATTGTATCAGTCCAACAACGGCCACTACACAGCGTTACTTCGTCTCAGAAGAAATCTAGGTCAAGGTTGGCTATTAACTAAAAAGAAGCAAGGCAATGAGTATAATCATACTGTTAAGATAAGATAAAGTTATTTATATGTTTATTCAAAGTTTAAACTATGGACGTATTCTATAGCTAGGCCTATAGGATTTGAGAAAGTTTGTCTACTACCGTACACCAATTCTGTTGCTACCAGCGAGCCCTTACTCTTCAGGGTGTGCGTGCAAGTCATGATGTCTATGAAGATATTCGTACGGTAAGTATTTAAAAATAGGGTCCTGATGTTTTACAGGATTAATTTATTTATCTGCAAATTTAGTAGATATGGAACAATCCATTAAGAATGAGATATATTTGTGTATTTGCTTAAAATGTAACTGATCTCTGACTTCCATCATTTCATTAGAACCTAGGTTTAAAGGTTTAAAGGTCACTTATGAATGGCAGAGGCGAGGGACAGTGACATTGCCCTATCAAGCAGGACAGTGCTCTAGAGACTGACCATATTACATATGATCAGTGCCCAAGCCTCCTCTCCAACCAATCTA
Source organism: Palaemon carinicauda (assembly GCF_036898095.1). Taxonomy (NCBI): domain Eukaryota; kingdom Metazoa; phylum Arthropoda; class Malacostraca; order Decapoda; family Palaemonidae; genus Palaemon; species Palaemon carinicauda. Next base: position 60,535,750 of record NC_090766.1, on the reverse strand, counting down.
TGACCAAGGAGGGCCAGGCAATGGCTGCTGATGACTCAGCAGATAGACCTATAGGCTCCCCCAAACCCTCCATCCATAGCTCACAAGGGTGGTGAGGTTGCAGCGACCTAAGGAACTAACGAGTCTGAGCGGGACTCGAACCCCAGTCTGGCAATCAGCAGGCAAGGATACTACCTGCAGGCCACCACATACTCTCTCTCTCTCTCTCTCTCTCTCTCTCTCTATATATATATATATATATATATATAAAGGACGGCTAAATATTTAGATAGACATAGGCCTACACGCACCCTCTCTCACCAGGGAATAACTACTCCCTCTCCCCACTATCCGAGGGATGAGGAGACCTCACGTGATCAAAACAATAGATATTTCTATATTTAGATATTTACTCTATAATATAGAGGACACACACACACACACACACATATATATATATATATATATATATGTGTGTGTATATATATATATATATATATATGTGTGTGTGTGTGTGTGTGTGTATGTATATATACCCGATAATCAGCAACAATTACACATCTACATTCCGTGTTGAAAAGAAATGCGGTGAGTCCATAAAAGTTGCAAATCACAAAACACAACGTCTCAGACATCAGACATCGTGCCAAGTCTCACAAAGATTACTTCTACTGAAAGCTGACGTAGCGATATCAGTACGCTACAAAAAAAAAAAAAAAAAAAAAAAAAAGATATATTCCCATCTTACTTTAGTCTTAAAAATAAGTCTATTTGTCAAGGTCTCCTGATAAGTCTATTCTTTTACTTCTGTATTCCTTCTGCCAGTGATAAGTTTATTTTCTTATCTAATCGGAAAGGATTAATGTTATATGTATTGATGATAAAGAGTTATTTTTTTTCAAGGTATGAAGAAAATTATACTAAAAGTCCAGTATGTTAATGAACTTTTCAGTTATTCAGTTATTAACAATTTAATTACCATACATTTTTTATACGAATATATACAATGTTAAGTCTATAAGATATTATCTCATTTATGAAGTTTTTCTTAATTAGTGGTAGTAGCTGACATACACAGCAGATGCACGTGCTGACATACACTCATACGCGTCCGTCCATACACACACACACACACACACACACATATATATATATATATATATATACACACACACACACACACACACATATATATATATATATATATATATAATTATAAAACCTATCTAATATAAAAACATTTTAAAATGGTTCCTTTCTCGTTTATCAATCCCCGAGAATCTGAAAAATAATTACTTAATGAACGTATCTTCATTTTAAGCTTGATATGAATTACAATAATGATAACTTGATTATATGAAAATATCACAATTGTTTTAATACAGTATTTGTATTAATAATCATCCAGAAAATACACAAAATAAAGCGGTAATTCTTACGAATCAATTGCTGGAGTTATATAATAGCATCACTCAGTCTTTGTTTGCAGTTGCCAGAAAGGAATTTCCCGTGATATATGATATATCGCTTTACTATGACAGTCGCGTTCCTTGCCAGGCTTGGCCTAGTTGCATGATTTCATTCGTGTACTGGCGTCACAGAGGAGATTTCCCTCAGTAAAATATATAAGTCTTATGGCAGGGAAACTAATGTAAATTTCATTACTTCTCTTTTAGTCTATTTATTTCCTTATTACCTTTCCTTATTGGGTTATTTTTCCCTGTCGGAGGCATTGGGTTTTATAACATCCTGCTTTTCCAACTAGGGTTGCTGCTTAGCTAATAATAATAATAATAATAATAATAATAATAATAATAACATAAGGAATCAAAATGAGGATGCTAGATCAATGGTACTAAGGCATATGGCGTCAGAAGTTCAACAGGTGAGTAAAAAGGGTCTATCATTATTGATAGCACAGCGAGGAAAGGAAATAAGAAAACAGAATAGTGTGCCTGAGTTTACCCTCAAGCAAGAGAACTCTAGCCCAAGACAGTGGGAGACAATGGTATAGAGGCTATGACACTACCCAAGACTAGAGAACAATGGTTTCATTTTTGGAGTGTCCTTCTCCTAGAGATGTTACCATAGCTAAAGAGTCTCTTCTACCGTTACCAAGAGGAAAGTGGCCACTGAAGTAGTTACCTCTTGAGTGAAGAAGAGTTATTTGGCAATCTCAGTGTTGTCAGGTGTATGGGGACAGAAGAGAATGTGGAAAGAATAGGCTAAATTATTCGTTGTATGTGAAGGCAAAGGAAAAAATGAGCCGTAACCAGAGAGAGGGGGATCCAATACAGTACTGTCAGGCAAGTCAAATGGCCCAATAACTCTCTCGTGGTAGTATCTCAACGGATGGCTGGTGCTCTGGCCAACCTCGCCATTCGTGCACCTACACAATTCTAAGATGTTTTACGTGTTATGAATGAATTCAAAGCAAATATAATTTCTCCGAGCTTAAGTTCGCTTGGCTTTGCCGAAGAAGATAATTTCTCGAAAGCCAATGCAATGGAAACGCCATGCTGGGAGGTGTACACCACGGCCCCATGCAACACCTTCAACAAACCCCCCCCCTCCCAACACACACACACATACACACACAGATAACAATGGGATGGTTGGCTATATGTCAGTGTCACTTTATTAGATTCAGTGCTGCCTGGGAGTCCACTTCCTCATGCTGGTTTCAATGCAATGTCTAACAGGACTTTTAAGAACTAGTACTAGGTCAGAAATAGATTATAGACTATTATATTTATTGTTGTTACTCTTCTTAGAATATTTTATTTTCCTTTTTTCCTTTCCGCACTGAGCTATTTTCCCTGTTGGAGCCCCTGGGCTTATAGCATACTGCTTTTCCAACTAGGGTTGTAGCTTAGTAAGTAATAATAATAATAATAATAAAATAATAATAATAATAATAATAACAATAATAATCTCCATTTTATAATAAAGAATAAGTGACTGCCTATATATATATATATATATATATATATCCAGATATATATATATATATATATATATATATATCCAGTCACGCTCAGCTCTCCTCATCCTCGGGTACGAGGAGAGGAATATTTTATACCTTGCAAGTGCGTGTGTGCGCATATCTATCTAAATATCCTAACCGTCACTCTTGACAGGTCGCGTACGTTGGTAATGTAAGGCTGCAGTAATACTAGCCATTAAGAACACCTGAGTTTAGATGGACAACATAGAGAATGCCAGAAAGTAATTAAACTTGTTGACGCATAGCCAGTAACAGTAACACTGTAGTCAATTCTTTTTAGCGAGGCAGATTTGCACCGACTCGCAGGGGTGCCCTTTTAGCTTGGAAACGTTTCCTGATCGCTGATTGGTTGGACAAGATAATTCTAACCAATCAGGTAGCAGGAAACTTTTTCCGAGCTAAAGGGGCACCGCTACGAGTCGGTGCAAATGCGTCTCATTAAAAAGAATTGACTATAATTGACCCTTCGCCAGCACGGGTTCTTGCTATTAAAGCAGTCTGAAACAGCCAGAGGATTGGCTTGTATACGGTAGGTGGATCTGGATATTAAACAATATCTATTTAGATGAAAAGTATAATTACCAGGATCAGAGATGATATGGTGATTAAGATATATATATATATATATATATGTGTGTGTGTGTGTGTGTGTGTGTGTGTGTGGCGGATAATGATGGGCATTAAGAATAACAGAATGGGTCCCTACTGATTTCAGAAGTAGAGAAACGAAAAGACGATGAATTGACGAACTAAGAAAGTTTGCTGGTGTGGACTGGCATAGAAAGACCATGAGCAGACTCAAGTAGAAGGGCATGTTTGAGGCCTTTGCTCTGCAGTGGTCTAGTAATGGCTGATGATATATATATATATATATATATATATTATTATTATTATTATTACTTACTAAGCTACAACCCTAGTTGGAAAAGCAGTATGCTATAAGCCCAGGGGCTCCAACAGGGAAAATAGCTCAGTGCGGAAAGGAAAAAAGGAAAATAAAATATTCTAAGAAGAGTAACAACAATAAATATCTCCTATATAAACTATATAAACTTTAACAAAACAAGAGGAAGAGAAATAAGATAGGAGAGTGTGCTCGAGTGTACCCTCAAGCAAGAGAACTCTAACCCAAGACAGTGAAAGGCCATGGTACAGAGGCTATGGCACTACCCAAGACTAGAGAACAGTGGTTTGATTTTGGAGTGTCCTTCTCCTAGAAGAGCTGCTTACCATAGCTAAAGAGTCTCTTCTACCCTTACCAAGAGGAAAGTGGCACTGAACAATTACAGTGCAGTAACCCCTTGGGTGATGAAGAATTGTTTGGTAATCTGTGTTGTCAGGTGTATGAGGATAGAGGAGAATATGTAAAGAATATGCCAGACTATTCAGTGTGTATGTAGGCAAAGGGAAAATGAACCGTAACCAGAGAGGAGGATCCAATGTAGTACTGTCTGGCCAGTCAAAAGACCTCATAACTCTCTAGCGGTAGTATCTCAACGGGTGGCTGGTGCCCTGGCCAACCTACTACCTATATATCACCATCATAACTAGTCCAGATTCATTTCAATTTTGCTAGAGTAGGAAATGTTTTTTTATATTTTAAAAACAATTCTAATTGAATATATTCTGTCAGAGATAAAGAGTTTAATAAAGATAGGATCACTTTAATCATTATTGTTCGCAATTATTTGAATTGTATTTGAGTTAGTCGTAAGTAGAAATTTGTGAAAAAAAATTAAATATATATGATTCAACTTCTGCTAAATGGGAACTAAACTAACGCTGGGTATTATGTATCGTATATGAAATAAAACTGAAGTAGATTGCCACATAAGCTTTATTGAAGTGCAAGGTGAAGTGTATCTCAAACCAACCAACTCAAATGAATGGCAAAGACGTTTGAGCGATTGGTTTAATACAACTAGTCCTAGGTTTTCTATGGAGTGGAAGGACGACCAAATCCATTGAAAAGGTTATTCAAGGAAACTCATTTGGTTGAGTGATGTGATTAATCACTTGAATAATGAAATTTATGAGACTGGTGAACGCCAGACTGGGGTTCGAGTCCCGCCCAAACTCGTTAATTCCTTTAGTTGTATCAACTTCACCATCCTTGTGAGCTAAGGATGTGGGTTTGGGGGAGCCTGTAAGTCTATCTGCAGAGTCATCAGCAGCTATTGCCTGGCCATCCTTGGTCCTAACTTAAGTGGAGAGGGGGTTTTGGTGCTGATCATATGTGTACATGATCAGTTTCTAGGGCATTGTCTTGCTTGATAGGCCAATGTCACAGTCCCTTGCCCCCGTCATTCACGAGCGGCCTTTAAACCTTTACATGATCATGTTGCCTAAGTCCTAGTGTATATGCGGAAGAGAAAGGTAGAAACGTTTGGTTATAAAAGTAACACCTGTAAGTACAACTGACTTTTCCCTTTTCTTTCTTTTTTCTTTTGAACAAAAACAATGGCAAAGTCACACGGCAGCAAGTAAGGAAGTATTTTGAAAGGAATGCTATTTAAGAGAGAGAGAGAGAGAGAGAGAGAGAGAGAGAGAGAGAGAGAGAGAGCATAATTCAGTTACGAATTATAGAAGAGGTAGATGGTAAATTGAATTAATTGAACCAATTTAAAGAAATCGGTATGTTTCAAAATCCTATAATTAGAAAATTATATATTTACGTAATTGCGTTAATTAATAATTCCCTTATAAATTGTTAATTACAATTACCCCTCTATCGTTTGTTGACAACCCAACAATAGTTATTTTCACAGCTCTTTCGTTAACGTAAATAAAACGCATCGAAAAAGAAATTGTACAAATTATGATTTTACTTTGTTATGTTACTTTAATCCGATTATATATAGCTTGCACATGTTCAAAATTACAGTATAACACCTCATGTTCAACTGACAGCCAAGTATATACAAAAGATATCGTCACAATTGAACAATATATTTCCTCTCCTATATATATATATATATATATATATTAAACTATACACCTTACCAAGGTCTATGCATACACGGATCAAAGCCTGTTTGGATAACAAAATACGTATGTAAACAAAACAAAAGTTTTATTTTTTCACTTTTTTGAAAGCGACTAGGTTCAAGTGTTGAAACAACACCTGCGAAGTCAACACATGTGTCAATTAGGTGGACTCGACGCATTCTCTCACCGCAGTATCGGTATGTCAGTGACAAGGAGCCCTTCTGTGTGACAGTGGTCGTTCGAACCACTATGTTTGTGCACTCGTGGAACGCGTGGGGCGACAGAAACAGCCTGCCGGTTCCTATTTACAGCAGGTAATGGTGTTGAAAGGATTTTGAGGGATGTTAGAGCAACTTATAAAACGCGTGGTAAGTTGTATCACGGAATCCATGACAGTTTAACAGTTTTACTTGGTTTACAGTGAGGATGAGCGTGTTCACAGAGCATGTATACGGCAGTGGCCTTGTTTATCTTTATATATAGCATGTAATATGGTGTAAATCTATTCAATTACTTAGAAAATCAGTTAAGTAGTCAACTTATCAGAAATTGCACGTTTGGTATTTGGGAAATAATTCGTTGTATGAAAAAGAGCAAAGCAAAGTTTAAATGCCGAATTTCATTAATCTCATGTGGACAAGTGGTACAGCTGTTAATGCACGTGTGATAGGTCACCGATCTTCCGTGGGACCAGTCTTTTCTGTCTTATCTCTGGAACAATCTTTACAGCATCATTGTCTTTGCTAACATTTCTCCCCTTTGTGTTGTTGGAAATGGTTGTGACAGATGAACAGTTCAGGCTGATCTCTCTCTCTCTCTCTCTCTCTCATCATGATCATCATAGTCCACTGCAGGACCAAGACCTCAGACATGCCCTTCCACTTGCGTCTGTTTATGGTCTTTCTATGGCAGCATATACCCGCAAATTTTCTTAGTTCGTCAGTCCATCGTCTTCTCTTCCTTCCCCCTTTTCTTTTGCAATCTCCAGGGACGAATTCTGTTATTCTTAATGTCCATTTATTATTTGTCATTCTCATTATATACCCTGCCATGTCCACTTTTTTAATAGAATATCCTATACTTTAGTTTGCTCTCGTATCTATGATGCTAATTTTCTGTCTCATAGTATCATTCCCATCATTATTCTTTCCATTGCTCTTTGGGTTGTAAGTAACTTATGTTTTAAGGCTTTAGTAAGAATCCGAGTTTTTTTATTCTCAAGTTATTACTAGTAGGATCATCTGCTTAAATACTTTTCTTATTAGAGAAAGTGGCATTTTACATTTCATAATCTCATTATATTTACCAAAAACTCTCCATCCCATTCTTATCCTTCTTTTAATTTTGGTCTCATGTCCTGGGGAAACATTGTCTGTCCTAAGTATGTATATTCATCAACAATCTCTAAAGGTTTATCCATTACCATTATATGTTGTATGCATTTTCCATTTACATTATCTTAGTTGTACTCATTCACTTCAATCCTAAATTCCTGCTTTCTTTAATCAAATCTTCTATCATCTTTTGCAATTCCTTCCATGTCTCACTAAATAGAACTATATCATCTGCAAATCTTAAGTTGTTAAAGGTATTCCCCATTAATGTTAATTCCTACATTTTCGCAATCTAAATTCTTTAAAACTGTTTCTAGGTTAGCTGTGAATAATTTAGGAGAGCTGGGATCTCACTGACTATATGTAGTTTTAGGATTGCTGTACTTCCTGTATAGGGATCTTCAAGTGTTCTAACATAAGATTCTACTGTTATTTTTTTTATTTTTTGAATGGCTTCAATCACTGCTGATCTTTTGACAGAGTCAAATCCTTTTTTCATTATCTATCATTGTCATGTATAGCGGTTTGTCATACTCTGTTGATTTTTCCATTAGCTGGTTAATTGTGTGGGTATGGTCAGTTGTTAAATACCCACTTCCAAAACTTGCCTGCTCTCTTGGTTGATTAAAGTCTAGCTGTCTTACTAGTCGGCCTAATATGATCTTTGTAAATGTTTTATATATTGCGGAGAGTAAACTTTTTCAGGTCTATTGTTGATAATATTTCCATTTTCATCATGTAAAGCTAATATGTGTTGGCGTTGGCACCCTGTTCCAAGTCTTCTTTTCACTAACTTGATCCTTCCTTACTTTAGCGTTTCCTCAATTTTGGTCTGATTGCGTTTACGAATGTATTGCGTTTATATATATATATATATATATATATAGATAGATAGATAGATAGATAGATATAGATATATATATATATATATATACAGTATATGTATATATACAGTATATGTATATATATATATATATATACAGTATATATATATATACATATATATATATTTATACATATACATACACGTACACACACACACACACACACATATATATATATATATATATATACATACATATATATATATATATATATATATCATATATATATGTGTATATATATCATATATATACATATATCATATATATATATATATATATATAATTATCATATACTGTATATGAGATATGAAAATATCAAAGATTGATGCTGTCGAAGACCGTACAAACAAAATCAATATCAGACACTAGTACGTCAGCTGAAATACACTATTTTTCCACTATTAATATTGTTATTGTGAGCCATTAAAGGCTTAAATGTTTAGTTCACAGAAATGAACAATAGTTAAGCATGTGGAAGCAAGCAGGAGGAACAGCTTGGGCTATTGTAAGGAAACAAAGACTATATGGGACTAGAGGAAAACCGAAGTGGTGAGAGACGGTTAGCCATCTGTTTGGTAGAAAGGGAGATGCACGCTCTCTCTCTCTCTCTCTCTCTCTCTCTCTCTCTCTATTCGCACACTTGTGAAAAAATGCATAAACATATCGATGGATTTGAAGAGGCACAAAGGGCAGAAAGGGATACCGACATCCAAATTAAAGATCTGACAGATATGGTATTATTACCTTTCCTATAGAGAAGTAGAACATATAAGCCATGCCGCATTGCCTTTCATTTTGACAACATTCGGGAAAAAAACTCATGTATTTCGTCTGCTTCGCAGAAAAGTACCGAAAAAAAAATCAGAATCCGAAACAGCAATGTAAAAAATGAACTCCGAACCATAAATGGTCTCAGATATGGTACTAAGTCATCAACTGAATTATTATGGATCTCTTAATGTTGCCAGATTCTTTCTTGCGCCAAAGGTTGAAATGCCAATATTGGAAACACTGACTAGAGACCCACTGAAGAAATGAAGAGCTTGAAATAAATCAGGGTAATAGTATATTTAAATGTAGGCCTAGTCGAACCAGAAATTAATTTAATCGAAGACAAATTAAGGGCATACGAAACTTCTTTGCATAAGGACATGCTTTGATCTGAAGTTAAAAAGTAGTCTCTTATATACATAACATTACACTACTATTCAAACAGCCGTCAGGAGTACAACGAACTCTCCACACCTTTCTTTGGTGCCATGCCGCCTGTATTCTGCACATGTGACATAACAAACATCAAACGATTTTCCATATGTTTATCATACCATGTTCTACCATCCATTTTATGCAGTAAGAGGTACTGTAGTACAATGTTATAATAAAGAGCCCTGATTGTGTAGTATACTTAGGAACTTACCGATTGTGGTGGCCGATGTGGTAACAAACCTAACTAGTGAATGCCAGACTGTGGTTCGAGTCCCGCACAAATTCGTTAGTTTATTTGGTCGCTGCAACCTCACCATCCTTGTGAGCTAAGGATGGGCGGTTTGGGGGAGCCTATAGTTCTATCTGCTAAGTCATCAGCAGCTATTTTCTGGCCCTTCTTGGTCCTAGCTTGGGTGGAGAGGGGTCTTGGGCCCTGATCACACACACACACACACACACATATATATATATATATATATATATGGTCAGTCTCTTCTAAGGTATTGTCCTGCTTAATAGGGCAATGTCTCTGTTCCTTACCTCTGACATTCATGAGTAACCTTTAAACTGTGTCTCAAATTGGAGAAGAACGCTTAGGGAGGGTTGTGGATCCCTTGGTGAGAGGAAAATCCTTCGAATAGATCCAAATATGAGGCTTGCAGCCTTTTATATCCATATGTAAAGTACATAAATGAACGAACATATTTCCCGTGTTTGTACAAATAACCATAGCATCTGATAAAAACATAGAGTGAATACACAGACATACAATATATACATATATACTGTATATACTGTATATATATATATATATATATATATATATATGACAAATTTTTTGCACATTTAAACGTGTTTCTTTCATATTTCAAATAAGCCATATTTATTAATACATTGAAGTCTGGATTCTCTTAACGACCTCGGGATCAGAGCCCAAGGCGGAACCACCCAAAGACTATGATATCGGACCGGCGGGGATTTGAACCCTCGCCAGGATATCTGTATGCCAGTGGTATGGTCACTGGCATACAGATATCCTGGCGTCACTGGCATACAGATATCCTGGCGAGGGTTCAAATCCCCGCCGGTCCGATATCATAGTCTTTGGGTGGTTCCGCCTTGGGCTCTGATCCCGAGGTCGTTAAGAGAATCCAGACTTTAATGTATTAATATATATGGCTTATTTGAGATATATATATATATATATATATATATATATATATATATGTGTGTGTGTGTGTGTGTATGACTTAATACAAATAAATAAATGAGTCAAATACATTTTATGTCCCTCGTATACGATCGAAATAGTTCCAATTAAAAGGAAAATTATAAAGTGATCAAGTAACACCACGCGGAGAAGCCTTTGACCGTGTTAAGCCTGAGGTCCTTGTTTTCAAACTGAAACATTTGGGAGTGGGTGGATCGTTTCTCAGCACCATTCATTGAATTGTTAAGTAATAGATCGCAAAGAGCTTTCGTTAATGAGCACTATAGTGAGTATTATCATCATCATCTTCATCTCCTCCTAGGCCTATTGACGCAAAGGGCCTCGGTTAGATTTCGACAGTCGTCTCTATCTTGAGCTTTCAATTAAATACTTCTCCATTCACTATCTCCTATGCTTCATGGTCCTCAGCCATGTAGGCCTGGGTTCTTCCAACTCTTCTAGTGCCTTGTGGAGCCCAACTGAACGTTTGGTGAACTAATCTCTCTTGGGGAGTACGAAGAGCATAACCAAACCATCTCCATCTACCCCTCATCATGATCTCTCAACATATGGCAACCGAGTAATATCTCTTATACTTTCCTTTCTAATCCTGTCCTTCCATTTAATTCCCAATATCCATCTGATAGTGAGTATAGGAATGTGATATCTGGCGTTCCTCAGGGTAGTGTTCTTGGCCCATTACTGTACACATGACATGTGGTTCAGCCTGGAAAACAAGCTTGTTGCTTATTCAGATGATGTTACTCTCTTTGCATTAATTCCATTTTCTGAATGTAGATCTGGGGTTGCTGAATCCCTTAATAGAGATCTATCTAAAATTAGTGCATGGTGCAAATTCTGGGGCATGATGTTGAATCCTAACAAAACTCGAAGTATGATTGTAAATAGGTCAAGGACAGTGGCTCCTCAGCATCCGGATCTCAGCATTGATGATGTTTCTTTAACTCTGTAGGACACTTTTAAAATTTAAAGAGTTGTTCTCGACAGCAAATTTACTTTAAGAAACACATTAGGTCTGCGTCTCGAGCCCAACCGCGTGTCATATTTCATGCATTCTGGTAAGCAAGCCTTGCAAATCCTATGGTGCTCTGCTAATATGGAGAGCATCATCAGCATTCTCTAGGTCAGCTAATTTCCTGTTACCAATCCAGTCCAATCCTTCTCCAGCATCTCCAACTGTTCTACGTATATATATATATATATATATAGATAGATAGATAGATAGATAGATAGGCACACACAGGCTCAAACCTTCCCACCCTCTCCCCCTTTCCTTTTGGTGTACCACCTGTCACCAGGGTATGACTACACTCGCTCTTCTCCCCCTACTCGAGGGATGTGGAGACTGAGTACTTATACATCTGGAAATGCCGTTGAGCGTGACCATATATATATATATATATATATATATATATATATATATATATATATATATATATATATATATATGTATATATATATGTACTGTATATATAGTATGTTATAAAATTTAAATCATACCCTTGTCCCAAGCATTAAGCTAAACATGGAATTATCGTTATAAAAGTCGACCCGATGGTACCCTAAACCCCACTCCAGATCCTCTGAGAGGGATCCCACTCGACGGTGACTGTCGAGTGGGGAAGGAGCCAACCTTTTATGTAAGTCTATGGAAGAAGGAGAGTCTCACAATCGATGATTCAGACATTCCTTGATGAACTTCTTACTGCAATCAATAGGAGAGAGAGAGAGAGAGAGAGAGAGAGAGAGAGAGAGAGAGAGAGAGAGAGAGAGAGAGAGAGAGAGAGAGAGAGAGAGTTTAGTCTTCTGCTTTTACTCTGTTCAGTTCCCATTTTAATTCTTATTGTACAAACTCTTTTTCTAACTTATGTTTCATTTCGCAACAGATGAGAGCCAAGTACTGCAATACTGTGCCACTATACACACAGCTATATATATATATATATATATATATATATATATATATATATATATATATATATATGTGTGTGTGTGTGTGTGTGTGTGTGTGTGTGTGTGTGTGTGTGTGTGTGTGTGTGTGTGTGTGTGTGTGTAAATTACTACAATAACAACAACAGAAAAAAATGCAGCCATTTCTAGTCCACTGCAGGACAATGGCCTCAGACATATCCTTGATTCATGTCTGGGATGTGGGCAGTTTATCATTACCACGCTGGCCACTGAGTATTGGTGATGATGGGAGATTTGCGATTGATCGCTCACAGCAAATTATCTTATTACTGGTGGTCCTGCCTAGTACAGCTTTGCTGATCATGGTAATATGCAAACGCTTTCTACATGTCAATATACATACTGTATATATACAGAAAATGATATGCACACACACACACACACACACACACACACACACACACATATATATATATATATATATATATATATATATATATATATATATATATATATATATATATATACATACACGAAGTTATCCAAATAGCAATATTGGATAAATACTCGTGTTGGTTGTTTTTGTTACTACTTTCATCATCATCATCATCATCATCATCATCTCCTCCTTCGCCTATTGACGCAAAGGGCCTCAAGAGAATTCATTGGCTAAATTCACCGATAATAGCTAATTCCTTGTGATGCGCAGTGCCTAACTAACTAAGGCAAGTAAACCCAGCCGGTCCATAGTGATTCCAGTAAGATCAGACTACCAGGCATCGAGAGTAAAAGCCGAAAAAACATCTTGCCTATCGCCTTAAACCCAATCCCTCACCCTGCTACCAGTGACTTTATTACAACCCTAGTTGGAGAAGCAAAATGCTTTAAGCCCATGGGCTTCAACAGGGAAAATGGCCCAGTGAGGAGAGGAAACACGGAAAAATAAAATATTTTAAGCAAAGTAACAACATTAAAGTAAATATCTCCTATATAAAGTATAAAAACTTTAACAAAATAAGAAGAAGAGAAATTAGATAGAGTAGTGTGCCCAAGTGTACCCAAAAGCAAGAGAACTCTAACCCAAGACAATGGAAGACCATGGTATAGAGGCTATGGCTCTAACCAAGATTAGAGAACAATGGTTTGATTTTGGAGTGTCCTTCTCCTAGAAGAGCTACTTACCATAGCTAAAGAGTATTCTCTTCTTCTCTTCTACCCTAACCAAGAGGAAAGTGGCCACTGAACAATTACAGTGCAGTAGTTAACCTCTTGAGGTGAAGAAGAATTTTTTAGAAAAAATCAATTGCAGGTTTATTCCCCAAGGGCATTGATGACCTTAGTCATTGTGACGCCAGACGAACAGACACTTAATGAATCAGTCTCGTAAACCATCGTCTTATAAGTACTATCAAACTTATTTTGATACTTATAGATCGTTATCTTAGGTTATATAACAAGGAAAATTTCATCATAATCACCACTAGCTGTCAAAACCAGCTTGGATGCAATGTTCCACCTACAACCAGCTGTCAAGACCAGCTTGGACGTAATGTCCCTCATAAAACAAGCTCTCAAGATCAGCTTGGACGCAATGTTCCTCATACAACCAGCTGTCAAGACCAGCTTGGACGCAATGTTCCTCATACAACCAGCTATCAAGATCAGCTTGGATGCAATGTCCCTCACAAAACCAGCTGTCAAGATCAGCTTGGACGTAATGTCCCTCATAAAACCAGCTGTCAAGACCAGCTTGGACGCAATGTCCCTTATACAACCAGCTATCAAGATCAGCTTGGACGCAATGTCCCTCATACAACCAGCTATCAAGATCAGCTTGGATGCAATGTCCCTCACAAAACCAGCTATCAAGATCAGCTTGGATGCAATGTCCCTCGCAAAACCAGCTATCAAGATCAGCTTGGACGTAATGTCCCTCATAAAACCAGCTCTCAAGATCAGCTTGGACGCAATGTCCCTATACAACCAGCTGTCAAGACCAGCTTGGACGTAAATGTCCCTATACAACCAGCTGTCAAGACCAGCTTGGACGTAATGTTCCTCATACAACCAGCTTTAAGACCAGCTTGGATGTAATATTCCTCATACAACCAGATTTCAAGACCAGCTTGGACAATATTCCTCATACAACCAGATTTCAAGACCAGCTTGGACACAATGTTCCTCATACAACCAGCTGTTAAGACCAGCTTGGATGCAATGTTCCACCTACAACCAGCTGTCAAGACCAGCTTGGACACAATGTTCCTACCTACAACCAGCTGTAAGACCAGCTTGGACACAATGTTCCACCTACAACCAGCTGTTAAGACCAGCTTGGATGCAATGTTCCACCTACAACCAGCTGTCAAGACCAGCTTGGACACAATGTTCTACCTACAACCACCTGTTAAGACCAGCTTGGATGCAATGTTCCACCTACAACCAGCTGTCAAGACCAGCTTGGATGCAATGTTCTCACCTACAACCAGCTATCAAGACCAGCTTGGATGCAATGTTCCACCTACAACCAGCTGTCAAGACCAGCTTGGATGCAATGTTCCACCTACAACCAGCTGTCAAGACCAGCTTGGATGCAATGTTCCTCATACAACCAGCTATCAAGACCAGCTTGGATGCAATGTTCCCCTACAACCAGCTGTCAAGACCAGCTTGGAGGTAATATTCCTCATACAACCAGCTTCAAGACCAGCTTGGACAATGTTCCTCATACAACCAGCTGTCAAGAGCAGCTTGGACGCAATGTTCCTCATACAACCAGCTGTCAAGACCAGCTTGGACACAATGTTCCTCATACAACCAGCTGTCAAGACCAGCTTGGACACAATGTTCCACCTACAACCAG
>NC_090766.1:60513035-60519847 GCF_036898095.1 Palaemon carinicauda | reverse complement strand
AGACCAGCTTGGACGCAATGTTCCACCTACAACCAGCTGTCAAGACCAGCTTGGACGCAATGTTCCACCTACAACCAGCTATCAAGACCAGCTTGGACGCAATGTTCCACCTACAACCAGCTATCAAGACCAGCTTGGACGCAATGTTCCACCTACAACCAGCTATCAAGACCAGCTTGGACGCAATGTTCCACCTACAACCAGCTATCAAGACCAGCTTGGACGCAATGTTCCACCTACAACCAGCTATCAAGACCAGCTTGGACGCAATATTCCTCATACAACCAGATGTCAAGACCAGCTTGGACGCAATGTTCCACCTACAACCAGCTATCAAGACCAGCTTGGACGCAATGTTCCACCTACAACCAGCTATCAAGACCAGCTTGGACGCAATGTTCCACCTACAACCAGCTATCAAGACCAGCTTGGACGCAATATTCCTCATACAACCAGATGTCAAGACCAGCTTGGACGCAATGTTCCACCTACAACCAGCTATCAAGACCAGCTTGGACGCAATATTCCTCATACAACCAGATGTCAAGACCAGCTTGGACGCAATGTTCCACCTACAACCAGCTATCAAGACCAGCTTGGACGCAATGTTCCACCTACAACCAGCTATCAAGACCAGCTTGGACGCAATATTCCTCATACAACCAGATGTCAAGACCAGCTTGGACGCAATGTTCCACCTACAACCAGCTATCAAGACCAGCTTGGACGCAATATTCCTCATACAACCAGATGTCAAAACCAGCTTGGCCGCAGTGTTCCACCTACAACCAGCTGTCAAGACCAGCTTGGACGGAATGTTCCACCTACAACCAGCTATCAAGACCAGCTTGGACGCAATGTTCCACCTACAACCAGCTATCAAGACCAGCTTGGACGGAATGTTCCACCTACAACCAGCTATCAAGACCAGCTTGGACGCAATATTCCTCATACAACCAGATGTCAAGACCAGCTTGGACGCAATGTTCCACCTACAACCAGCTATCAAGACCAGCTTGGACGCAATATTCCTCATACAACCAGATGTCAAGACCAGCTTGGACGCAATGTTCCACCTACAACCAGCTATCAAGACCAGCTTGGACGCAATATTCCTCATACAACCAGATGTCAAGACCAGCTTGGACGCAATGTTCCACCTACAACCAGCTATCAAGACCAGCTTGGACGCAATATTCCTCATACAACCAGATGTCAAGACCAGCTTGGACGCAATGTTCCACCTACAACCAGCTATCAAGACCAGCTTGGACGCAATGTTCCACCTACAACCAGCTATCAAGACCAGCTTGGACGCAATGTTCCACCTACAACCAGCTATCAAGACCAGCTTGGACGCAATATTCCTCATACAACCAGATGTCAAGACCAGCTTGGACGCAATGTTCCACCTACAACCAGCTGTCAAGACCAGCTTGGACGCAATGTTCCACCTACAACCAGCTATCAAGACCAGCTTGGACGCAATGTTCCACCTACAACCAGCTATCAAGACCAGCTTGGACGCAATGTTCCACCTACAACCAGCTATCAAGACCAGCTTGGACGCAATGTTCCACCTACAACCAGCTATCAAGACCAGCTTGGACGCAATATTCCTCATACAACCAGCTGTCAAGACCAGCTTGGACGCAATGTTCCACCTACAACCAGCTGTCAAGACCAGCTTGGACGCAATGTTCCACCTACAACCAGCTATCAAGACCAGCTTGGACGCAATATTCCTCATACAACCAGATGTCAAGACCAGCTTGGCCGCAGTGTTCCACCTACAACCAGCTGTCAAGACCAGCTTGGACGCAATGTTCCACCTACAACCAGCTATCAAGACCAGCTTGGACGCAATGTTCCACCTACAACCAGCTATCAAGACCAGCTTGGACGCAATATTCCTCATACAACCAGATGTCAAGACCAGCTTGGCCGCAGTGTTCCACCTACAACCAGCTGTCAAGACCAGCTTGGACGCAATATTCCTCATACAACCAGATGTCAAGACCAGCTTGGCCGCAGTGTTCCACCTACAACCAGCTGTCAAGACCAGCTTGGACGCAATGTTCAACCTACAACCAGCTGTCAAGACCAGGTTGGGACCAATGTTCCACTTACAACCAGCTGTCAAGATCAGCTTGGATGCAATGTTCCTTATACAACCAGCTGTCAAGACCAGCTTGGACGCAATGTTCCACCTACAACCAGCTGTCAAGACCAGCTTGGACGCAATGTTCCTCCTACAACCAGCTGTCAAGACCAGCTTGGACGCAATGTTCATCCTACAACCAGCTGTCAAGACCAGCTTGGACGCAATGTTCCACCTACAACCAGCTGTCAAGACCAGCTTGGACGCAATGTTCCACCTACAACCAGCTGTCAAGACCAGCTTGGACGTAATATTCCTCATACAACCAGATGTCAAGACCAGCTTGGCCGCAGTACAACCAGCTGTCAGGACCAGCTTGGACATAATGTTCCTCATACAACCAGCCGTCAAGACCAGCTTAAAAACGCAATGTTCCTCAAATAACAAGCTGTCAAGGCCAGCTTGGACGCAATGTTCCTCATACAACCAGCTGTCAACGCCAGCTTGGACGCAATGTTCCTTATACAACCAGCTGTCAAGACCAGCTGGGATGCAATGGTCCTCATACAACACGCTGTCAAGATCAGCTTGGACACAATGTTCCTCATACAATCAGCTGTCAGGACCAGCTTGGACACAATGTTCCTCATACAACCAGCCGTCAAGACCAGCTTAAAAACGTAATGTTCCTCATATAACCAGCTGTCAAGGCCAGCTTGGACGCAAAGTTCCTCATATAACCAGCTGTCAACACCAGCTTGGACCCAATGTTCCTTATACAACCAGCTGGGATGCAATGGTCCTCATACAACAAGCTATCAAGATCAGCTTGGACACAATGTTCCTCATACAACCAGCTGTCAGGACCAGCTTGGACACAATGTTCCTCATACAACCAGATGTCAAGACCAGCTGGGACGCAATGTTCCTCATACAACCAGCTGTCAAGATCAGCTTGGAGGCAATGTTCCTCATACAACCAGCTGTCAAAACCAGCTGGGACACAATGTTCCTCATACAACCAGGTATCAAGATCAGCTTGGATGCAATGTTCCTTATACAACCAGCTGTCAAGACCAGCTGGGATGCAATGTTCCTCATACAACCAGCTGTCAAGACCAGCTTGAATGCAATGTTCCTCATAAAACCACCTGTCAAGATCAGCTTGGGCGTTAATATTCCTAATACAACCAGCTGTAAAGACCAGAATGGAAGCAATGTTCCTTATCCAACCACCTGTCAAGACCAGCTTGGATGCAATGTTCCTCATACAACCAGCTGTCAAGACCAGCTTGGATGCAATGTTCCTCATACAACCAGCTGTCAAGACCAGCTTGGAAGCAATGTTCCTCATTAAACCAGCTGTGAAGACCAGCTTGGATGCAATGTTCCTCATATAACCAGCTGTCAAGACCAGCTTGGGCGCAATGTTCCTTATACAACCAGCTGTCAAGACCAGCTAGGATGCAATGTTTCTTATACAACCAGCTGTCAATACCAGCTTGGATGCAATGTTCCTCATACAACCACCTGTCAAGACCAGCTTGGACGCAATGTTCCTCATACAACCAGCTGTCAAGACCAGCTTGGATGCAATGTTCCTCATACAACCAGCTGTCAATACCAGCTTGGACACAATGTTCCTCATACAACCAGCTGTCAAGATCAGCTTGGAAGCAATGTTCCTCATAAAACCAGCTGTCAAGACCAGCTTGGACACAATGTTCCTCATACAACCAGCTGTCAAGACCAGCTTGGACACAATGTTCCTCATACAACCAGCTGTCAAGACCAGCTGGGATGCAGTATTACTCATACAACCAGCTTGGACGCAATATTTCTCATAAAACCAGCTGTCAAGACCAGCTTGGATGCAATATTTCTCATACAACCAGCTGTCAAGACCAGCTTGGATGCAATATTCCTCATACAACCAGCTGTCAAGACCAGCTTGGATGCAATATTCCTCATCCAGCCAGCTGTCAGGTCCAGCTTGGGTGCAGTTTTCTCCATACAACCAGCTGTCAAGACCAGCTTCGATGCAGTATTCCTCATAAAACCAGCTGTCAAGACCAGATTAGATGCAGTGTTCCTCATAAAACCAGCTGGTAAGAATAGCTTGGAAGCAATATTTCTCATAAACCAGGTGTCAAGATCAGCTTGGATGCAATATTTCTCATACAACCAGCAGTCACGACCAGCTTGGAAGCAGTATTCCTCATACAACCAGCTGTCAAGACCAGCTTGGACACAATGTTCCTCATACAACCAGCTGTCAAGACCAGCTTGGACACAATGTTCCTCATACAACCAGCTGTCAAGACCAGCTGGGATGCAGTATTACTCATACAACCAGCTTGGACGCAATATTTCTCATAAAACCAGCTGTCAAGACCAGCTTGGAAGCAATATTTCTCATAAAACAGGTGTCAAGACCAGCTTGGATGCAATATTTCTCATACAACCAGCTGTCAAGACCAGCTTGGATGCAATATTCCTCATCCAGCCAGCTGTCAAGACCAGCTTGGATGGAATGTTCCTCATCCGACCAGCTGTCAAGACCAGCTTGGATGCAGTATTCCTCATACAACCAGCTGTCAAGACCAGCTTGGACGCAATATTTCTCATAAACCAGCCGTCAAGACCAGCTTGGATGCAGTATTCCTCATACAACCAGCTGTCAAGACCAGATTAGATGCAATGTTCCTCATAAAACCAGCTGTCAAGACCAGCTTGGAAGCAATATTTCTCATAAACCAGCCGTCAAGACCAGCTTGGATGCAGTATTCCTCATACAACCAGCTGTCAAGACCAGATTAGATGCAATGTTCCTCATAAAACCAGCTGTCAAGACCAGCTTGGAAGCAATATTTCTAATAAACCAGGTGTCAAGACCAGCTTGGATGCAATATTTCTCATACAACCAGCAGTCACGACCAGCTTGGAAGCAGTATTCCTCATAAAACTAGCTGTCAAGACCAGCTTGGATGCGATATTTCTCATACAACCAGCTGTGAAGACCAGCTTGGATGCAATATTCCTCATCCAGCCAGCTGTCAGGTCCAGCTTGGGTGCAGTTTTCTCCGTACAACCAGCTGTGAAGACCAGCTTGGATGCAAAGTTCCTCATAAAACCAGCTGTCAAGACCAGATTAGATGCAGTGTTCCTCATAAAACCAGCTGGTAAGAATAGCTTGGAAGCAATATTTCTCATAAACCAGGTGTCAAGATCAGCTTGCAAGCAATATTTCTCATAAACCAGGTGTCAAGACCAGCTTGGATGCAATATTTCTCATACAACCAGCAGTCACGACCAGCTTGGAAGCAGTATTCCTCATACAACCTGCTGTCAAGACCAGCTTGGATGCAATATTTCTCATACAACCAGCTGTGAAGACCAGCTTGGATGCAATATTCCTCATACAACCAGCTGTTAAGACCAGATTAGATGCAGTGTTCCTTATAAAACCAGCTGTTAAGAATAGCTTGGAAGCAATATTTCTCATAAACCAGGTGTCAAGACCAGCTTGGATGCAATATTTCTCATACAACCAGCTGTCAAGACCAGCTTGGAATCAGTATTCCTCATATAACCAGCTTTCAAGACCAGCTTGGATGCAATATTTCTCATACAACCAGCTGTCAAGACCAGCTTGGAATCAGTATTCCTCATATAACCAGCTGTCAAGACTAGCTTGGATGCAATATTTCTCATACAACCAGCTGTCAAGACCAGCTTTGGAATCAGTATTCCTTATACAACCAGCTGTTAAGAATAGCTGGGAAGCAATATTTCTCATAAACCAGGTGTCAAGACCAGCTTGGATGCATTATTCCTCATACAACCAGCTGTCAAGACCAGCTTGGAATCAGTATTCCTTATACAACCAGCTGTCAAGACCAGATTAGATGCAGTGGTCCTCATAAAACCAGCTGTCAAGACCAGATTAGATGCAATGTTCCTCATAAAACCAGCTGTCAAGACCAGCTTAGATGCAATGTTCCTCATAAAACCAGCTGTCAAGACCAGATTAGATGCAATGTTCCTCATAAAACCAGCTGTCAAGACCAGCTTGGATGCAGTGTTCCTCATACAACCAGCTTGGACGCAATATTCCTCATCCAACCAGCCTTCAGGACCAGCTGGGATGCAATGTTCCTTATACAACCAGCTGTCAAGAACAGCTTGGACGCAATGCTCCTCATACAACCAGCTGTCAAAACCAGCTTGGACGCAATATTCCTCATACAACCAGCTGTCAGGACCAGTTTGGATGCAGTGTTCCTCACACAACCAGCTGTCAAGACCAGCTTGGATACAGTATTCCTCATACAACCAGCTGTCAAGACCAGCTTGGACGCAATATTCCTCATCCAACCAGCCGTCAAGACCAGCTTGGACGGAATGTTCCTCATAAAACCAGCTGTCAGGACCAGCTTGGATGCAATGTTCCTCATACAACCAGCTGTCAAGACCAGCTTGGACGCAGTATTCCTCATCCAACCAGCTTTTAAGACCAGCTTGGATGCAAAGTTCCTCATACAACCAGCTGTCAAGACCAGCTTGGATGCAATATTCCTCATCCAACCAGCTGTCAAGACCAGCTTGGATGCAAAGTTCCTCATAAAACCAGCTGTCAAGACCAACTTGGATGCAATATTCCTCATCCAACCAGCTTTTAAGACCAGCTTGGATGCAAAGTTCCTCATAC
>NC_090766.1:60498035-60503035 GCF_036898095.1 Palaemon carinicauda | reverse complement strand
TCTCTCTCTCTCTCTCTCAGAAGAGGAAGAAGAAGAACGATAATAATAATAATAATAATAATAATAATAATAATAATAATAATAAAGATGATGATAATTATAATACTACTGTTAATAGTTAAAATAATAACCATAAGAGCCAGATGAAACATAAAATAGAGCTTACTTAAAATATTTCTGTATCTCAGTATTTCCAGTACTGTTAAAGAATCCCCCGAAGAAACAGTATAGCATCAGTGTGCTAGTAAAAAAAAAGAGAAGAAAATTAAAGGTCTTGAAGCAAGTAAGAAAAAAACTTGCGGCAAGATCAAGAAAAACTCGAATTTGATCCTCGATCTACTCTTCAAGGACATAGTCGTCTCTCGGTGTAGCCGGACCTAACAAAAAAAAATCTTGAAAAGGGATAGAAAAACATGTTAATTTCAGCGCATTGAAACCAGGTGCTCTTCTAACGCGACCAAACCCCTGAAGAAGTGTGAACGAAAAAGACCTTATCTTCTCCGGATGCTATGTTATAAAATTAATCGGTCTTAGGATGTCGTAGTGGGGGAAGCCGCTGATATGCTTATTGCGTAATAAAGACATATCTTATTTAAAGGTTGTATCACGCGATCTTATTTCTGGGACTGTTTTAATACTGTGGTGCAAACCATTGCGCTAAACAGCCAGCCAATGTGGGTGTCACCAGATACCTACATCGGCTACTTTGCACCACTTATTTTGGCTGTAAAGTGCCCAACAGATGCAGAAATCACACTGAAATACGTCATTTACAGGCATGAGGTCAACTGGAAGGGTTAAAGATTACTCTCATCAGCAGACATTTGTGAACTTCCGCTCTTGAAAAATTACCAGACGCTATCGACATTTCAACTGGGACTCCGCTCGGCCTGATGTGATGTCCCATCCCGATGGCCTTGTCCTACGTTTCCAGGCTCTGGTGATATTTTATTCTTCGGAAATTGTCGGATGTTGCGCTCTCACGAGTAGCATTATTTTCGTTATTTCTTGCCAGTTAAGGTTTGCCAATGACTTAGTGGGTCCTGGGTTTGTATACTCTAAGGCCTAGGAAGATTTCTAGATCCTTGGTCTACTCTTGGGGCTGGATCCTACTTGTATTTACTGTTCGTGTCTCGAATGTCTACTCGTAAGCACACACACATAGACGCGGATAGGTATGAATAAAGTAGTCTTTCAGTTCGATTCATTACGCGCAAGAAGAAAAATAGTTCGTGGGAAACTGATTTAAAACCCAATTAAAAGACACACACACACACACACACACACACACACACACACACACACACATATATATATATATATATATATATATATATATATATATATATATATATATATATATATATGTATGTATAGAGAGAGAGAGAGAGAGAGAGGAGAGAGAGAGAGAGAGAGAGAGAGAGAGAGAGAGAGAGAGAGAGAGAGATTTAAAAAAAAAACTATCAAAACGTCAATTTCCCAGTTAACGCCACACTGAGCGAAGAAAGAAGCAACTCACAGGAAGAGCTATTGCCAGCTGGTATCGATCAATGAGGTATCTATCTGCCACTACTCGTCTCTGGAGAAATCTCTTACCTGCTGGAGAGAGAGAGAGAGAGAGAGAGAGAGAGAGAGAGAGAGAGAGAGAGAGAGAGAGAGAGAGAGAGAGCCTGTAGGCCTAAGTGAGACTATTAAAGAGCGTTGATAGGCAAGTAACAAAAACAAGGCAAGAGCATATGCAGGAGTCGTTTCAAACCGTTGTTAAAAAGTAAAGAATTATTAATTAATGTGTTTTTTGCAATGTCAAATATATTTTTTTTCCCCTAAGTCAGGGATCACCGCAGTCTCCCCCTAACTGGTTCTATTTGTAGAGTTCAGTGCCACTTGAAGTAGCAAGATCTATTTTTTCTTCTTTTACACGGAAGAACAACATACTGGAACTAGCGTACGCGACTCGTCAAAACTGTGGGCTAAATATTTAGATATACTGTATATGCACATATACGGAACCCCCTCTCACCGGGGTATGACTACTCCCTCTCTCCATATCCCGAGGGACGGGGAGAAATGGACTTGACCGATATATATATATATATATATATATATATATATATATATATATATATATATATATATATATATATATATATGTGTGTGTGTGTGTGTGTGTGTGTGTGTGCGTGTGTGTGTGTGTTCCAAATGGCATAGCATCTCAGGCTACGTACAATATGATATTTTCCCTCACAATACAACAATGGCCTTGACCTTAGCTTAAAGGATTTAAAAGGCTATTCATGAATGGCAGAGGCAAGGGACAGTGACATTGCTCTATCAAGCAGGACAATGCCCTAGAGACTGACCATATATACATATGATCAGCGCTCAAGCCCCTCTCCACCCAAGCTAGGACCAAGGAGGGCCAGGCAATGGTTGATGATGACTCAGCAGGTAGACCTATAGGCTCCCCCAAACCCCCTATCCTTAGCTCACAAGGATGGTGAGATTGCAGCGACCAAAAAACTAACGAGTTTGAGCGGGAATCGAAACCCAGTCTGGCGTTCACCAGGGACGTTACCACATGGGCATCCTACCTGAGAAGGTAGGATTTCTGTTCCTGCTTCTGTTTTCCCTCTTGTTTTCTAATCGATAAGATCATCAGATCGACATTCCCGTTACTGCCCGTCTCTCTCTCTCTCTCTCTCTCTCTCTCTCTCTCTCTCTCTCTCTCTCTCTCTTTCAGTAGCTTCAGGGCCAATTCGATGGTCATAATATACTCATCTTTGTCTTTTGACAGATTCGTCTCCTAATTGCTATAATTAGGAACCTTAGAGCGTTGGAAATATTGATCTTGCGTCTCGCAGCTTTACTTTAAGTTTTAACCCTACGTTTGCACTCTTGGTGTTATTTGTTTTGAGTGTGTATGGTAATAATAGATGCATTCACACACACACACACACACACACACACACACACACACACACGTGTATATATATATATATACATATATATATATATACTGTATATATATATGTATATATGTGTGTATATATATACATATATATATATATATATATATATATATATATATATATATATATATATATATATATATATATATATTTCAAACGAGCCATATATTTTAATACATTAATGTCTGGATTCTCCTAACGACCTCGGGATCAGTCTCTCGAGGCAAAATCACTCCAAGACAACAGCATTTGACCGGCCGGGATGCGAACCCTGGTCCAGGATGCTTGTATGACACTGACCGTACCATTTAGCCGGTACGGTCAGTGTCATACAAGCATCCTGGACCAGGGTTCGCATCCCGGCCGGTCAAATGCTGTTGTCTTGGAGTGATTTTGCCTCGAGAGACTGATCCCGAGGTCGTTAGGAGAATCCAGACATTAATGTATTAAAATATATGGCTCGTTTGAAATATATATATATATATATATATATATATATATATATATATATATATATATATATATATATATATATATATATATATATAGATAGATAGATAGATAGATAGATAGTCACAACTCTAAGAGCAATGGAAAGAATAATGAAGGGAATAACACTAAAGGACAGGAAAAGATCAGCATGGATACGAGAGCAAACTAAAATAGAGGATATTCTAACAACATGTAAGAAAAAGAAATGGACATGGGCAGGACATTATTATTATTATTATTATTATTATTATTATTATTATTATTACTTGCTAAGCCACAACCCTAGTTGGAAAAGCAGGATGGTGTAAGCCCGAGGGCTCCAACAGGGAAAAGGAAACAACAAGAGAAGTGATTAATAATCAAAATAAAATATTTTAAAAACAGTAATAACATTAAAATAAATCTTTCATATATAATCTATAAAAACTTTAAAAATATGAGAATGACAGAGAATGGATGGACAATAAGAATAAAAGAATGGGTTCCTAGAGATTATAAAGGAAGCAGGGGATGGAAGAGAATTATTATTATTATTATCATCATTACTCGCTAAACTACAAACCTAGTTAGAAAAGCAAGATGCTATAAGCCCAGTGGCCCCAACAGGGAAAATAGCCCAGTGAGGAAAGGAAACAAGGAAAAATAATATATTTTAAGAACAATGACATTTAAATAAATATTTCCTAAATAAACTATGAAAACTTTAATAAAACAAGAGGAAGAGAAACGAGATAGAATAGTGTTCCCGAGTGTACCCTCAAGCAAGAGAATTCTTAACTCAAGACAGTTGAAGACCATGGTACAGAGGCTATGGCACTACCCAAGATGAGAGAACAATAATTTGATTTGGGAGTGCCCTTCTCCTAGGAGAGCTGCTTACCATAGCTAAAGAGTCTTTTCTACCCTTACTAAGAGGAAATTAGTTACTGAACAATTACAGTTCGGTAGTTGACCCCCTTGATCGAAGAAGAATTGTTTGGTAATACTAGTGTTGTCAGATGTATGAGGACAGAGGAGAATGTGGAAGGAATAGACCAGACTACTCGGCGTTTGTGTGGCAAAAGGAAAAATGAGCCGTAACCAGAGATAGGGATCCAATGTATTACTGTCGGGCCAATCAAAAGACCCAAAAACTCTCTTGTGGTTGTATATCAACGGGTGGCTGGTGCCCTCTCTCTCTCTGTATATATATATATATATATAATATATATATATATATATATATATTATATATATATATACAGAGAGAGAGAGAGAGAGAGAGAGAGAGAGAGAGAGAGAGAGAGAGAGAGAAAGAGAAAGAGATACTCCAAGAAATGTTCTGTAACTTTGGAAACTAAACTATCATCTTTAATAATGGTTTATTATTAGTTTCATCATAAAACCCATAGGAGGTCTGTTGGAAATAAACTTTTTTTCCCGCCAATTGTCTGATGCTTGTCAAGTAGAATTACATTTCATGAAAGGTATTCACACTATTATCGTTTTTACAATTTTCTCTTATGATTTTATGAAATATTTCTTATCGTTATTTATAAT
>NC_090766.1:60395535-60495535 GCF_036898095.1 Palaemon carinicauda | reverse complement strand
TTCCTCTTTATTTAAAGTTTTTAGTTTATATATGAAATATTTATTTTAATGTTGTTACTGTTCTTGAAATATTCTATTCTAATTGTTAATTTATTTTCTTGTAAGTTCCCTTATTTCCTTTCTTCACTGGCCTATTTTTCCCTGTTGGGGCCCTTGAGCTTATAGCATTTTACTTTTACAACTAGGGTTGTAGCTCAGCTAATAATAATAATAATAATAATAATAATAATAATAATAATAATTAGATAAGAAAAACAAAAGCCTTACCGAAATTGTAACTAACGGGAGCTGCATACCAAGGCTATGGGCCTTGCTGCATACCAAACTATTAAATTCCTTGGAGTTGTTAAGAAAGGAGATTAGGCCTACGAATGATGTTCCTGTCACGGTGTTTGACTAGTTGGTAGCAGTAGCCTAAATTGTTTCCATCATTTCGATGATTATAGAAGGTAAGGCAACAGTGCACGGAAGAGTTAAGTGTAGTGTTTAACACATCATGCAAAAATACGCAGAAACCACTTATTGTCTTAGTCTTTCATTCTGCCTTGTTTCGAGTATTGTTCTTCTGTCTGGTTTTTCAGCTGCTGAACCTCGTCTTAATTTGTTGGACAAAAACTTTCTGTCTGTTTGTTTTTATCTGATCTAGAAATTAATTATTATTATTATTATTATTATTATTATTATTATTATTACCCAAGCTACAACCCTGGATGGAAAAGCAAGATGCTATAAGCCCAAAGGCTCCAACAGGGAAAAATAGCCCAGTGAGGAAAGGAAATAAGGAAATAAAAAAATTATGAGAATAAATTAACAATAAATTATTTTAAAAACAGTAACAGCGTCAAAACAGATATGTCCTATATAAACTATTAGCAACATCAAAAACAGATAAGTCATATAAACTATAAAAAGACTCATGTCAGCCTGGTCAACATAAAAACATTTGGTGCAACTTTGAACTTTTGAAGTTCTACTGATTCAACTGCCCGGTTAGGAAGATCATTCCACAACTTGGTAATAGATGGAATAAAACTTCTAGAATACTGTGTAGTATTGAGCCCCATGATGGAGAAGGCCTGGCTATTAGAATTAACTGGATACCTTGTATTACGAACAGGATAGAATTGTCCAGGGAGATCTGAATATCTAGCACTGTCGTTCAGTTAGTTTTGTATGTATGTTGCATAATTTTTTTTTCATAATTATAATCATCATATGCATTTATATTTTCCCAGATAGTACAACCCTGCTTGTAATATATACTATACTCAATTTTTTTTAATGAGGCGCATTTGCATCGACTCGCAGGGGTGCCCTTTTAGCTCGGAAAATGTTTCCTGAAAGCTGATTGGTTAGAATTACATTGTCCAACCAATCAGCGATTAGGAAACTTTTCCGAGCTAAAAGAACACCCCTGTGAGTTGGTGCAAATGCGCCTCATTAAAAAAATTGACTATAGGTATGCAGTTAATTCTGATAGTCATGCCTTATCCAACATACTACCCACTATTCTTAAAGTTTTATTCCAGCTGTGACCAGATTGTGTAATGATCTTCCTAATGAGGTAGTTGAATCGATAGAACTTCAAAAGTTCAAACTTCCAGCGAATTTATTAATTTGGAACAGCTTTCTCTATAGTTTATATATGAAAGATCTATTTAAATGTTACTGTTCTTAAACTATTTCATGTTAATTGTTCATTACTTCTCTTATAATTCAGTTATTTCTTTATTTCCTTTCCTCACTGAGCTATTTTTTCCTGTTAGAACCTAATTGGCTGATAGCAGCCTTCTTTTACAACCAGGGTTGTAGCTTAGCTAACAACAACAATAATAATAATAATAATAATAATAATAATAATAATAATAATTCGTTTCGGGAATATCTCGGCATTTATCGATGGTCATTGAGGATGAGTCACTTAGAACTTTCGAGATGATATCAGTAGAACATATTAAGATGAGTGCAGACGATTTGTCTCGTGTACATCACTTTTCTTTGCTTTTACTTTAGGTGCCGTTTTCCTTGTCCTTTGACACAGGGAAACCCTACACACTACAGGACCTACAAGATCTGTTTGTCTTATACATTCTTGTAGACTATAACGCCGTCCAACAAGGTCTGTTTGTTGCATACATACTTAGGCATTGAGTATACCAGCGAATTCTGCGTTAATTGTCAAATCCACATTATCGAAGCACTTAGAAAACAAGAAAAGTCTTAAGTTTCTTCTTGAAAGCTTTCATATCTCCAGTCTGACGGATGTCTAGTGAGAGCTTATCGTATATATAGTCATGGGGCCGCATATTTCAAAGCTCTAGAACCTATAGTAGACAACCATCTGTAACTATTTTCGTGTCTACGCGATTCGTTGGCTGCACGATATATAGTATTTTTCGTCGATATTTTGGATGTGTTTCTGATAACTTTAATAGGCAACCAGAGTAATTTAATTAGTATGGGAGTAACTCGTCCTTTCTCCTTTGTTTATGTTTTGTAATTTCCTAAGTTTCACTTTGGGCAGCTTAGAGTGAATGGAGTTGCAGTGGTCTATCCTGGTAATAACACAGTTAATCACAAGTTTCTTTACAGAACTCATTCAAATACTTTTTTTTTTTTTTACAAAAGCAATGTTTCTAATGTGATATCCAGCAATTCTTGCTACATTATTTATTTGACCACCGAGAGACAAATTATAGTCAAGTGACACACCTAGGTTACAAACTCTTACTAAATATCGAG
Organism: Palaemon carinicauda; assembly: GCF_036898095.1. Classification (NCBI taxonomy): domain Eukaryota; kingdom Metazoa; phylum Arthropoda; class Malacostraca; order Decapoda; family Palaemonidae; genus Palaemon; species Palaemon carinicauda. The sequence continues at coordinate 60,492,793 of NC_090766.1, read as the reverse complement.
ACCAGGGTGCTATTAACATTCATTTGGATGTCACCCAAGTTTCTTAAGTTGTTTTGCTTTTCTACCACCATAACCTCAGTTATATTTTGATTTAGTTTTTGTTGTTTAACTGTCATCCATTCTCTAACGCTGGTTAGAAGCTGATTTAAAATTTCAGTGGTATCATCAATGTCAGTTATGGAGAAGCAAAACTGTATCATCTACAATAGTTTAAACTTCACTCCATGCCTTTATAGGACTTTTGATAGACCGGGAGTATCGATACGAAATAAGATTGGGCCTAGTACACTTTCCTGGGATACCATTCTGTTTAATAGTTCATATGATGAATTAGTTTCCAATTCGTACACAGTAGTTTCTGTCTACCAAGTAATATTTACTGATACTCAAAAGCTTGATCTCCGATACCAATGGACCTTAAATCATGAAGTACCAGTTCGTGCACAACTGAATCAAAAGCAGCATTAAGATCGAGCAATAGCAGGACACCCTATTTTGTTCTTATCCATTATTTTTAGCAGATCATCAACAACAGAGCATACAGATGTCACCGTAGAATGCAATTGTCTGTATGCCGACTGGTTGTCTGACAATGCTTCGATGCTTTCTCAGTGACTAACTAGTTGTTCAAGAATTACATATTCTAACGCTGTTGAAATAAATCTGTATGAACTTAATTCCTGATAATCTAGAGCACTTTTCAGAACCGACTTAATTATGGTCACTCTCTCAGATTTAGGAAGCTTACACTCATTGGTGTTAGTATTTACTCTTCATGTGACTATGCCGGCAAGACTAGAAACGTTTTCTACTCCAATTGCTCCGGAAACTCTTTTCTTTGCACTGTTAATAATCCTGATAACTTCATCTTTTGTTATATTATTAAATCTAATCTTATCTGTGTATGTGGTACAGCACCAATCTTGATATGGAATATCTGTAAGAGTCCAGATTATATTTTCATTTTTTTTTTAATTCTAGAAAACTATTAGCCAGCTCTTGGTCGCTATATCCATCCGGGGGCGTTTTTTTTTTTTCTTTCCATTTACACTTCCTGTTACACCATTTAAGAGACGATGCAACTTATTCATGTCTGGTGCTGCTGCCTGAAATTGGTTCTTAGTTTTTTTTAATTATATTGGCACTTTACGGTTATGTATTCCATCCATGCTCTTTCCGTCTTTTACCGACTCCATATTCTTTTTTAAGGACTCTTTTCTCATTTTTCTATAAAGTCTCCCTATCGAATCAAGGAGACCTATCCTTAACAGTTAGGCCTACAGTCTTTTCCATCAGTGGACACGTGCTACCATATTAGTTTTTATACACCCTTTTATATATCATTTGACGACAATCTACACAAATAGAGCCTAATAAACGTTGGTTGCCATGACCACAGAGAATGTTGATAACATTATTTATTTTCTTTGTAACTTCATCAATGAATACACAGAATTTTTTATTTATTTCGAAATATTATTTTCTTTAACACTGCGTGTTTCTGTAAAGTTAATCTAAAAGATATAAGCTAGGGCAATGGAGAAATAGCGCACCTCTCGTTCCCATTTAATATCTGATAAAATATCATTAATTCCATCCCTCAAAACTAAGTCCAACGTACTCCCAATCAAATCCTAAGAGCCCGTGTCTTACATAAGGTAAGGCAATCTTACAGACAGACAGACCAATCAAAAGTTGTTGCACAATCCACGTTATTAACCGATTTATATGATTCCAATAAGTCAATAGATGCTAAAGCATCATGATTTGACACGTCATCCATCCAAAGATTGAAATCTCCAATATGCTCACTAATTTTCAGTGAGCATATTGGACGCCTCAAGAGAAAGATATTCATATTTGTTCTCTAAGTTTTGTAAGTTATCATGAACCAAATATTTCTATATTCAAGCTATTGTATTTAAGCTTTTATAAGATAATTTGGAGTCTTATAAGTCCCATAACTGTCATTTAACAATTCCACTTCATCCGTTCTATAACTTTATTAATAGTTCTCTAAGCAGCATATTACAAACTAGGTCTAGGTAAAGTATATATCTCGACCGTGATTGCAGCCATATTACCTTTCGCATTTCCCCCCAATTACAATTTTAGGAGGATACAAAAAATAAAGTTTTCAAGGGTACATTGTCAAATTCATCAATAAAAGTTCTCATCGTTCTTGCAATTAACCCCAATTAACCTGTGTAGGCTAAATACTTGGATTCTGACAAATCGGAGAAAAGCTACAGAAAATCTGCTTTAAATTAACATATTAATAACAAATTATTATCATTATTATCAGCAGTAATAATAATAATAATAACAATAATCTATCTATCTAGGTCCCATGTCCTTGACCGGGGCTGTCAATTGCCTTCACCTGGTCCTGTCTCTAGCTCTGTATACTACTACTACTACTACTACTACTACTACTACTACTAATAATAATAATAATAATAATAATAATAACAGTAGCATTAGTAGTAACCACTCAGATAGCGATCAAAGACTAATATCTCATATTAGGCCTATACTCGTAGTTATGGCAATAGAAGAATTCCCTAGCCCCTGAGATCTAAAATGGATTAAAAGAAATGAATAATAAGAAATAAAAAGTAAAAGCACTTTTTATAGAGCTAACATCAATAAAATCTAAATTTATTTTATTAAGTTAATTTCTTAATATGTGAAGCTACTTTTTGATTGCTCATTCCCTGCAGGATTACGCCACTTTTGCCTTTCCTTTTTAAGTAATAACTCTTCTTATTCTTCTACATTTTTATTTAATGTTCTCATCTGCTCATTATTCACTGTATTTCTTGGCTTGTCTGCCTCTTACTTCACATAGTAGGCCTATTCATCCAGTTGCATCCTGCTTAGCGAGTTGTTGATTTTTTTTTATCTAGTTTATACAAATGTGTGAGCATTTTCATTAACATCATTTACAACATCAACAACAACAACAACAATAATAATAATAATGATAATAAATAATAATAATAATAATAATAATAATAATAATAATAATAATAATAATAACGAAACTGCGTCACCATCAATTCTCATCTCTTCCGTATCCTAAACCTTCACTCACTATCCATCTATCTTTCTCCTTCCCTTTCCTCCACATCAAACCCATTGATCTTAATAATATTCGCGTCCATATGAATTTTCTCTTCTATTATTGCGTCAGCCTTACAGTCTCCTAGCTGCTTATAACAAGTAACGAGCAGTTTTGCAGCCAAACCGGGGTCCCCCTTCCCAGAATGTGAGCGTTACACTTTCCACGCCATTTTAATAGAAAGAACTTCAATAATTCCTACATATTCAATCCGCAGTAATGAATTATAGTATCACTCTGAATGCAACGTCATTCTAATACATTTTATAGGACTTATTTGAAATCAAATTTACCACCACCAGGCTTTCTTCATTCTCATTCATCCCAGGAGTCGGAGAGCTCAACCAACTCTCATTCCAGCTCCCACCTGCTCATACATCCCCCCATACTCCTAGGGTGACGTCCATGTGTTAATATTGCTTATAGTAGATGAAAAAGCGTCGAAAATTGTCTAGGGGTGATTTTCTGTTAATAGCTACTTCCGGGTTTATAGCAAATTATATATATATATATATATATATATATATATATATATATATATATATATATATATATATATATATATATATATATATATATATATACATATATATATATATATATATATATATATATATATATATATATATATATATATATATATATATATATATGGCAGTAGGTTGGCCAGGCACCAGCCACCCATTGAGGTACTACCGCTAGAGTTAGAGTTATTGGGTCCTTTGATTGGCCAGACAATACTACATTGGATTCTTCTCTTTGGTTACGACTCATTTTCCCTTTGCCTACACATACACCGAATAGTCTGGTCTATTCTTTACAAATTCTCCTCTGTCCTCATACACCTGGCAACACTGAGATTACCAAATAGTTCTTCGCTCAAGGGGTTAATTACTGCAAGGTATTTGTTCAATGGCCACTTTCCTCTTGGTAAAAGGCAGAAGAGACTCTTTAGCTATGGTAAGCAGCTCTTCTATAGAAGGACACTCCAAAATCAAACCATTGTTCTCTGGTCTTGGATAGTGCCATAGCCTCTCTACCATGGTCTTTTACTGTCTTGGGCTAGAGTTATCTTGCTTGAGGGTACACTCTGGAACACTAGTAGATCCTATTTATCTTCCTCTTTAAAAAAAAAAGTTTTTATTGTTTATATATTAAATATTTATTTTAATGTTACTGTTTTTAAAATATTTTATATCAATTGTCAATTACTTTACTCGTAGTCCTTATTTCCTTTCCTTACTGGGCTATTTTCCCTGCTGGAGCCTTTGGGATTACACCATTCTGCTTTTCCAACTATGGTTGTAGCTTAACAAATAATAATAATAATAATAATAATAATAATAATAATAATACCCTGTGTCGTTCTTATGTTAAGGAAATTGACTCACTTTTCACAAACCTATATACTATATATATATATATATATATATATATATATATATATATATATATATATATATATATATATATATATATATATATATATATGAGAGAGAGAGAGAGAGAGAGAGAGAGAGAGAGAGAGAGAGAGAGAGAGAGAGAGAGAGAGAGAGAGAGAGAGGGTACTGGCCATTCTTTTGATCTCGGCGCAGAATAAGTGTGAGACGAAATTATGAATTGTAGAAAATATTCTAAAATGAATAAACCTTTTTCATATATCTGTATATCTCCATTGAACAGAGTGTATAAGAATGCATGCTCATATAAAATTTTCTCTTTCGTTTTACAATCATCCTCATTCACGTTTTTACTGAGATAGAGTGTTACGTAATGCAAGAGCCCGTGTCTTGCTATAGACAAGGCGTTCTCGAACGAACGAACGAACGGTAAGCAAATTGTAGACTAAAATTATAATGTGATTTATAACTGTTTCAAACTGGGGTTTTCTGCTAACACTGTAATTATTATTATTATTATTATTATTAAATGCTAAGCTACAACCCTAGCTGGAAAAGCAAGATGCTATAAGCCCAGGGGCCCCAACAGGGAAAATAGCCCAGTGAGGAAAGGAAATAAGGAAAAATAGAACATTTTAGGAATAGTAACAATATCAAAATAAATATTTCCTATACGGTATTCAAAATTATAGTTATATTTCCCCATAGCCTACATATGCAAACGCTTGGCATTTACGTTATTAAATAAGTTTGTCAGTTTTTATTCTTTTTTACCGGTTTAAAGTACTGGGAAACTAAAGAACTTGAAATTGGTAGGGAAGTAAGAAAGCAAGTTTAATAGGAAATGATGACCATGTCCATGGAACGTATTACGTCACGAAGGCTAGAATTTCCCGGTTACCTCACTTCAGGTTCACACTTTAACGTTATAACTTGGATGCTCAAAATGATGTAAGGGGGAAAGAGCGGCTACTTTATACCGCCGCGAACATCTGTGAAAAGGTCTGATGAAATGGCAGTACATTGGAATAGGAAACAGGCTGTAATTTACATGGCAGCAGAGAAAGCAGGAAATGCTGAACGTATGACCGTTTATAATAATTCGCGTTCTCCCTAGCGTCAAGGCGAAGGGAATCGTATACGAAAACGGACTTTATCACACAGAGAAGCTCACTAATAAGTGGAAATGCGCGCCATCATCTAATACCGGACTTTTGTAACTTACATTACCTTGAATGATCTCGCGGATCACTTTTTTTTTGGTGACGTCACAATCTGAAGGACACATCCATCTCGAGACGTTGGGTACGTAATAAGTTGCCATGCTGTATTTTTAAGTCCTCTATGTGCTGAAACACTATATACATCTGTATCGAAAGTCATTTACAACCAAACAAGACTATAAGGAGTAAATATGATGGAGCACATAGCACGTTGTACGTTCGGGGTACGAAATCACTATATCTGTGTAGACATGGCTTTAAATGCTTTTTATAACTCGTAAGTTGACGTTGTACTTCAAGTATTATGTTGAAATATTTATACCCGTAGCTTTTATTTCGGTTTATTAAATGATTTAAAGCCAGTCGCATATTTTCAGAAACAAAGGAATATTGGAAAATGGCGAGCGATAAAAATTGCCGCGGATGGTTTCCCTCCCTAAAGGCGTCATTCGTATAAAACTACTTTTGAAATCTTATTCGTTAATAATAATAAATTATAAATACTAATTTATTAATTATTAAATAATTGAAATTTATTCATGCAAACAAAATAAAAATTACATTGAATATCGACATCAATTCGCGGGTTTTGAAGATTTTATACACCTCATCCCTGCCTAACAATGTCGCTAGTAGTGCTGATTGTGGAAATGTTAGGCAGAACAACAAGCTGATCTATCCCTTTGTAGAATTTTTGCGTTTCAAAGTTCATGGATGAATGGATTACCGAAATTACGCCGTCAAAAACAGGAAGTACGTATTTTATGGCAATTTGTCTGTAGAATTATGTAGTAGTTACGATACAAGTAAGGAAAGTTTAGGTGTCGTCGTGTGGTGGTGGTGCTGCTGCTGTTCTTCGGGCACAAGTTTTGTCAACAAGTCCTCCCTCCTCCCCCCCACACCCCAATCCACACAAAATGACTGGGATTAGATTGATCATGGGGATGAGATTCGGAAAATGCATTTAAGGGTTATGGCAGACCAAACGTGCCGGTAGCAGCAAACCCGTGTGCGTATGTTTTATGGCATTTCAATCAATGGCTGTTGCAGCTGCATGGCTGGCAGTTCGGTAGAGTTAAAACCCACATCGGCTGGAATAGGGCATCTCCTTGCTTCTCGGTCAGTTATTTCTCTTGGAAAATAGTAGCTTTAGCATGGGGATGATTCATTATAGTTCCTTTTAGTGGAATGTAGTTGGAATTATGGTCACTGAAGTCTAAAGAGCTGGGCTGCCTAGACCTATTGTCGGTCTAGAAGCCGAAAAATCCTCTAGTTTGAATTGTGGCGAATTTTCGTTTATTTTGAATAATTGATTTGTTAATTTCTGTAATCCTGGCTCTGGTCGTAAGTGTAGCCTAGACCAATGTTTCCTCGAAACCATTATCCAACCTATGTTAGGTTAACTAGGCCTAACGTTTCAAATTGTTCATTTTAGCAGTTATATGGGTAATTCTTTAGTTTCCAATTTAACGGATATAAATAAAAAGTTGTCTCGACCTGTGTGCCATTACGAGGAAATATTGAAGGCTCGGGAGTTGATAAACTTTGAATCCTGGTAATTCAATTGTGAGATGGATTGGGCAAATATTTGTGTTTATATTACATTTACTGACGGGGAAAACTTTCCTTCTATAAAGAATTTTTTCTTTCAGAAAAAACAAGCATGTGTTGTGTGAAATACTGAATGCCTTGAAATGTACATGTCGAAATGAATTATGAAAGGTTTTGTAGAGGGCTTTATTATAGTTATGGACGGGGAAAGCTTTCCTACTTAAAAACAGCTTTCTTCAGGAAAAAGCCTGTTTATTTGGAAATAACGCATATTTTTACGGGAAATATGAATACTCGGTGAAATTTAAATGCACACTCGTATATATATTATATATATATATATATATATATATATATACATATATATCTGTTGATAATGGGAAACCCCTAGTAGTAACGGGATTTTGAGTGGGGAATTCATACTTAATTTGTTAACATTCTACGAAGCGGTTGTATTTGCTCTCGTTTGTTCGTTTGTACATACGTGTTTACCAGTATAGGAACTGCGCATGAACCCCACCCTCCTTTATTTTGACCAGGATTATTCATTTTCTTACAAGCCGCCCTCATTTTTACCCGCGACATTCAAGCATTTGGCCCTTCTAATACCGTATGTATATATTCGTTGCAGTACCGGCCTGTACATATTTCTCTTTACTGTACTTGGGTAATTCAAGTATACTACGAGACTTGATGCTCCTAATACCGTTTGTATGTATTCGTTGATTTAATTCGCACATGTATTTCTCATTTCCTCAAGTTTAAAGTCGTTTCCTCTGATATTACAACATTTTAATGTATTCCCATATAGTATTTTTTCTTTCCTTCACCTTATCTAACTAATTGTCCGTCATTTCTGTTTTTTTTACTCATTGCCTTATTACATTGTTTTCACATTGCAAATACTTGCTTTAGTGAGTTTAGCCTTCATAGACGCCGTACTGTTACACCAACGTTTCCGTAAACCAATCACATAACCTTACATGCGGAAACATATAGGAGGGTTATATATCTCAACTTCCTTTGTTATCACTTCGTGGTTCACTTCAGTCCTTTCCAAATCCTTTTTGTGTGTCACCAAGTGTAGCTGCTACATTTTGAAAAGTGTATAATGTCATACCACAAAAATTAGTGCCCAAAGTGTCGTTGTTGGTTATCTTACAGGGAAGAGAAGCACCTTCGACGTCCTGATCATAAAGAAAATTTATATGTTTATTGAATTTCAGGGTCTGATTTTTTATTTACTAAAACCTTTTGAATATTTACCAAGAAATAAGAACCAATTGGGGGCCATGCGCAGCTTTGCATGTACCGTTTGCCAGTACATAGGAGCTTGATGTTATTCTTTTTTCTTGAGCGAAGCGAGCGCACGGCAAACCAAGAACCATTAATTATTCTAAAAAATATACAGGGAATAATTATTTAACAAATAATCATCATTCATTGATGTTAGCGTACGCAGCTTAACGTTATCGCTTGCGGGGCTTGATGTTTTTAATTTTTCGCGAGGGAAGCGAGTGTACGGCAAAGCAAGAACCCTTAGATTTGGTGGTAAAACCATTTGAACAGAAAATGTTTTCCAGTAAATACAGTAATATGATTTCACCAAATTCGACTTCATGTCAATTATACCAGTTTTAGTGAGTGTGTCGTGGGAAACTAGTATTCTAACTGGTTGTTCTGTTTGTTTGTGGTTGAAAACCAAATTCTGTTAAATCACGTTATTTACTACAGGAAAACATTTCATGTTCAAAATATTTCCCCGTCCGTAAGTAGGATTTTACCCTGTAGAGAGTAAGGTTCTCTTGTATAGGACCAGAAAAGGAGCCCTTAGTAAAATTATCTTCCACAAAAGTATCTTTGGGATGTATGTATGAAAGCGGCCACCCTGTATGTATGATGATCGCTGACTAAGAATATGGCAGCGTAAGGGGAATGTTAACCACCCCATTAAGCTTCGGCTACACTTGGCGCAACTAGCGGCAAGGTTAGAGGGAAGAAGTTCCAGTGGCAAATTGAAACGTAAGGTATCGTATGCGGGTGGCCACATTGGAGGCGCGAGAAGTCTCCAACCGCTGCAGCCAAGCCATGTTTCATGTTTTAAGAAACCGCGGTGGTTTTTGAGCGTCTTCACCCAAGATAAGCCATTTATCATTAGCTTCTGAAGGGGTACGCATTCAGTTGTTTGTTTCCAGCCATGACTAATCAACAATTTATTGGGGAGGTGTTTTGGAGTGCAAAAATAAGTAAAATAAATGGAAGATAAGGCAATCAACTGCAAATGGATGGTAATAAAATAGCAAGTAGGCCTACGCCTTTTTGTGCTTTGCAAGCTATTTAATCACCATTTAATTTCTTATATATACATAAACATTATATATTATATATATATATGTGTATATATATATATATATATATATATATATATATATATATATATATATATAGTACTGTAAAAATCTAAGATGTACTAGAGAAATTTCAAATGTAAATAAAATCGTATATACCTTTAAACAATATATCTTTTGCAAACATTAGTTAATTCTGGAATAAAAGGGACACTGCTTTTTCGTGAACTTTATATCATATTTGAAGCAATTCTAATGGCCGGGGGGAGAGAGAGAGAGAATGGGGTGGTCTACAGTTCAATGTTAGTTTTGTGGCTGTTGCCAATTAAGAATTAAAAGACTTGTCATACGCAGGTATAGTTTTTATAAAATTTGTCATATAAATGAGACTGGCAATATTAATTGTAAAAGTAGCTTATTTTCCCTTCTGTATTTATTAAAATTATGAATTCAACCTTGCACAGTATGGTATATTGTTCAATTTAAAACAAAGATTTTTCAATCGGAAGTAATTTCCTTCTCAAACACCGTCATGTTTGCGAGAAGGTTATCCTTGATAGCTGAGAGGGTGTGGCCACACAATGTTTTGTTACTGGCCTACCGCTCAAGTCATGCCTTTACCTCGACGCTCATTGCGTCCGGTTTGGCCGAAGCCTCGGACAAGTATGTAAGGACATGGTGGTTAGGGGGTAAAGTTTAGGTTAGTTGGTGTCCATTTTTTATGCCCACTCTTGGAACTGGCTGCAAATATACAAAGGCTCCCTATCTTTTCTGAATGCCTCCTGTATAACCCAACTGTAATGGGGTTCTCCAGATGTGAGTTGTGGATAGTGGGAGGGGGAAAATTGAAAACCAGAGATGTGCAGATGATAAAAACAGCAGAACTTGACAAAACAAGAAAATTTCTAAAAAACACTTTTTCCTGCAAAAGTAAGTGTGTTTGTGGATAGGCAGCTTTCTTAAGCATAATTTTATATATTGGTCCATTTCCCGATTTCTATATGATGATTTAAAGAGTGTCCACAGAATGGTGCGTGATTTGCTGTCCCTCATGGTTTTTGCTCCGACGTGGCTCGCTTCGGTCACTAATAAACAATCTCGCTGTTCCTTTGTTTTGCAAGTGTTACACGGATGTTTTGCGCACTCTGGCTCTGTGGATTGCTATTTAATTACCTGTAATATGTTTAGTACTATGCTGACCTAGGTTGTCCTATTGGCTTACTTCGTTCGTTGGATTCAGAGCTTGTGAACTTAGTAATATTGCCTGTAATGTTGATAGGGTGTATCTTTAAAGGCTTAACACTTAAAATTTAGAGACAGTTTGCAACCCTAGCAAATTTAGGCCATGACTGCAATGAAGATTTTTTATTTGAAATGAACTGCTGAGGCACATTTTTTAGTGACTCATAAAGTACGAATAAAAACTATTGATTAAAGTATAAGGCAAGGCTTAGTCAGTTTGTCAGATGGGTACAGTGCAACGCATGTGTAAGCAGGTCGTGATCTTGAAACTCATTCTTTGGAAACGGCCAATAGTTTTGCATTGAGTAGAGATACGGCGTTTTCATTGGAGTGCTGTGCTCAGTGTGTGGAGCTACTGCGTATGTATGCATAAATACTCATTGTACAATGGGTAGAAGTCCAGTAGTGTGGAAATAAACATATAAGATCTACTCAGCGTGACACTGGAAATATCAACCAACAACTTTGAAAAATTTTCATGCTGTACTATATATTTTTCCTCATGTGCAGATAATGTATTAAGGAATGTTTTTTCAATATTAAACTTACCCGATAATCATGTAGCTGTCAACTCCGTTGCCCGACAGAATTCTATGGAGGGATACGCCAGCTATCACAATACTAGAAGGGGGTGTACTTACCAGCGCCACCTGTGGCCAGGTACTCAAGTACTTCTTGTTGACACCTCCTCAATTATTCCTCTGTCGTGCTTCCGGCAAGACGTTCTGGGATATGCTTATGATCTTCGAGTTTGTTCACGGCTAATTGGTGAAGTATTCTCTCAGATTTCGGCTGTCGCTTTACTAGAAACCTTCTTATATTAGCTAGATAGCTTTTATATAGTCCTGATATACGGTTAACGATCTTTTGCTTGATTTTGGAAACCCCTTTGGCTAACTCTTTGGATTCAAGATGTCTGACATTTCGCAAGCCCCCTCCCATAGACGATGTAGGTCTTGCAATAGGCGTATTCCGAAGGCCTCGGTAGATCCTCACACCGCTTGTTCTGACTGTAGGGACAGACCCTGTCAGTTAGAAATTCGATGTGAGGAATGCGCCGGACTTTCGGAACTGGAATTTGTCCGTCTTTTAAAATACAGTATTCAACTAAGTTAGAGAGAGGTAGAGTTAGGAGGAGTTCTTCTCACTCTTCACTGTTTTCCTCACCTCATGATCCCCTACCTTTTCCTACCCCTGTAGTGGCTACCCCCGAACCTACTGTTTGCCCTCCGCCTGATATGTCTGTTGTTTTGCGTGCTATTCAGGCCTTAGGCGATAAAGTAGAGTCAGTGGTAAGTGACCATAAGTCTCTGATGGCCGAAGTTAAGGAACTTAAGGTCAAGAGTGCAGTGGGTGGATTTAGTGCCAGTGCTGTGACGAGTGCTAGTGTCAGTGCAGTGCCAAGTGCTAGTGTCAGTGCCAGTGTGGTGCGTGAGGATACTTCTGTGCGAGCCAGTCGTCCTCCCAGTCCGGGACCTCTTGCAAGCTCCCAAGCCCAGGGGAGAAGCAATGTCGAAGGGCATAAGGGTTCGGCAGGCCTTGTTAGGCGCACAGAAGTATCCTCGGTGGTTGCGGGCGTGTCTTCCAAAGACCGTCACTCCCACCTGCAGACGATTGAGCCCGTCTTTTTCTCGTCCGCTGATCATCTGTCAGGGAAGAAACGTTGGTCTCAGGTCTCGAGACCACTTAAACGCAGAGTCCAGTCCGCGAGTGCTCAGCCAGGTTGCAGTCATTAGCTCAGCTCTGACTCGCCGCAGTCATCTGTCGACTGCACTCCGCCCAAGAGGAGTAAGGTTCTGCCACAACAGAGCTCGACTGTTAAGGCTTTACCTCAGCCTACTGTAGTTTCTGCCGACCCTAAGTGGACTCTACTTCAGTCCATGCAAGCACAGCTTTCGGACTTGATGCGTGAGTGTCGGGCTGAGAGTGTTGCGCCTCCGCCTCCGCCTACACTCCCTCCGCCTGCGTTCGCTCCGCCTACGCTCGCTCCGCCTGCGCTTGCTCCGCCTGATCGCAGTACCACCTGCCAGGCGTACGATGTTGAGCCACAGTCTGAGTTTGCTGTTCCCAGTGGTGTTCAGCCTCCGCCTTCTTTAAGGCAACCTTTGCTATGGGATCAGGAGGATTATACCTCTCTTCCTCCGCCTCCCCTTGCTGCTCCACCAGTGGTGCAACTCTCGGCTGAGGTACAACAACCTCTCCCGTGCATGAGTCAGTCTCCTCAGCTCTCGCTGCAGCGAGCTCAACCATCCACAAGGCAAGCTCCACTACACCTTGGCCTTGCGCCTCAGGAGCCTCAGCTTGCGAGACATTTACCTTGTTCTGCGCAGCCTCAACCTCAGCACGCTCCGCTCACACCACAGGAACAGGAACTTGCTCCTCCGCTTCCACCTACCGCTCAGCAAGCGCAACTCTTGGGTTCAACCTCTCATGCTAGGAGTCAGCCTCCTCCACCCATGCGCCTTCCTTCTGCTTTGTCTGTTATTCAGCCTTTGCAGTCTGAGCCTCAGGTTTTCCCTCAACAGTTACTTGAAGAGGAAACCACTAATATTGTTCCTACTCGTTCTGACTCTGCTGTTCAGCATTCTTGTCCAATATCTTCGCTACACTCTGGCGATGAGGCGTCTGATGATGAGGAGGCACACCTGGATCCCTCGTCAGACGTGGATGAATCCAAGCCTTCTCCACAGTCTATTGACTTTCGTAAGGTCTTGGCTCTGCTTAGGGAGGTTTACCCAGACCACTTTGTCTCTGCTATTCCCCGCTCTCCGCCATCTGAGTTTTCGCTGGGCGTACAACAAGCTAAGTCCTCCTATACTAAGCTAGTCCTAGCAAGGTCCTCTAAGAGAGCATTAAGGATCTTAGGGGAGTGGCTGCAGACTAAGCAACACCTTGGCAAAACTTCTTTCATGTTCCCGCCGACTAAGCTCACTTCGAAAGCGAGCGTTTGGTATGCCACAGGAGAAGCACCAGGCTTGGGAGTACCTGCCTCTGCCCAGGCTGACTTCTCAAGTCTGGTAGACTCGCCTCGGAGAACTGCAATGAGGCGTTCTAAGGTTTGCTGGACCTTCTCAGACCTGGATCACTTACTGAAAGGACTGTTTAGAGCATTTGAGATGTTCAACTTTCTTGACTGGTGCCTGGGGGCCCTCAGCAAGAAGACCTCTCCTGCGGACAAGGATTCTGCTATGTTATTAATGTCCTGCATGGATAAGGCCATTAGGGATGGATCGGGTGAGCTTGCGTCGATGTTTGTATCAGGGGTTTTGAAGAAAAGGGAACAGCTGTGTACCTTTCTTTCCTCCAGCATTACACCTTGCCAAAGGTCACAACTCCTTTTTGCTCCGCTCTCGAAGTTCCTCTTCCCCGAAGAGCTGGTTAAGGACTTGTCTGCTGCCCTGATACAAAAGGACACACACGATCTTGTTGCCTCATCGGCTCGTAAGTCTAAGGTTGCTACCTCAGTCCCCAAGACTTATCGCTCCCCAGTGGTTGATACCCCTGCTACGAGGTTCATACCGCCCTTTCGTGGTAGAGCCCCCAGCCGAGGAAGCTCCCGTCCAGACTCTTACAGGAGCAAGTCCAGGAAAGGCTCCAGGACATCTAAAGGAAAAAACTGACTCTCCGCATCTCCAGACAGCAGTAGGAGCCAGACTCAAGATCTTCTGGCGAGCCTGGGAGAAGAGAGGTGCAGACGCCCAGTCTGTCAGTTGGCTGAGGAACGGTTACAGGATTCCATTCTGCCTCAAACCACCTCTGACCACATCGCCCATCAACCTCTCTCCCAACTACAAAGAAGAGGACAAGAGGCTAGCATTGCACCAGGAGGTGTCGCTACTTGTGCAGAAGAAGGCAGTGGTTATAGTCCGGGACCATCAATCCCCGGGCTTCTACAACCGTCTCTTTCTTGTGGCCAAGAAGACAGGGGGTTGGAGACCGGTGCTGGACGTCAGCGCGCTCAACGCGTATGTCACCAAGCAGACGTTCACGATGGAGACGACGAAGTCGGTCTTAGCAGCGGTCAGGCAGGAGGACTGGATGGTCTCGTTGGACTTGAAAGATGCCTACTTTCACGTTCCTATTCATCCAGACTCCCAACCTTTCCTGAGATTCGTTTTCGGAAAGGTTGTCTACCAATTCCAAGCCCTGTGTTTTGGCCTAAGCACAGCTCCTATGGTCTTTACTCATCTGATGAGGAATATAGCAAAATTCCTACACTTATCGGACATCAGAGCCTCCCTCTACTTAGACGACTGGCTGTTGAGAGCCTCCACGAGTCGTCGCTGTCTGGAGAATCTCAATTGGACTTTAGACTTAATTAGAGAACTGGGTCTATTAGTCAACATAGAAAAGTCTCAACTCATTCCCTCCCAATCCATTGTGTACCTGGGAATGGAGATTCGGAGTCAGGATTTTCGGGCTTTTCCATCGGCCCCCAGGATAAGCCAAGCCCTAGAGTGCATCATGAGCATGCTGAAGAGGAGCAGTTGCTCGGTGAGACAGTGGATGAGTCTCACAGGGACCCTTTCATCACTGGCCCTGTTCGTCGAGCTAGGGAGACTCCACCTCCGCCCTCTTCAATTCCATCTTGCAGCTCATTGGGACAAGGGTTCGACTCTCGAAGCAGTCTCTATCCCAATCACCCAAGAGATGAAGACCACTCTCCTGTGGTGGAAGCACAACCTCCTTCTCAGGGAGGGTCTATCGTTGGCTATTCAGACCCCCAATCTTCATCTCTTCTCAGATGCATCGGACTCGGGCTGGGGTGCGACCTTGAACGGACGGGAATGCTCGGGAACGTGGAACGAAGAACAGCGATTACTCCACATCAACTGCAAGGAGCTACTAGCAGTTCATTTAGCCCTGTTGAACTTCAAGTCCCTCCTGCTAGGCAAAGTGGTGGAGGTGAACTCAGACAATACCACAGCCTTGGCTTACATCTCCAAGCAAGGAGGGACCCATTCGAGGAACCTATACGAGATCGCAAGGGACCTCCTCATTTGGTCAAGAGGTCTAAACCTCACTCTGGTCACGAGGTTCATTCAGGGCGATATGAACGTCTCAGCAGATCGCCTAAGCAGAAGGAATCAGGTCATTCCCACGGAATGGACCCTCCACAAGAGTGTGTGCAACAGACTTTGGACCTTGTGGGGTCAACCTACCATAGATCTGTTTGCCACCTCCATGACCAAGAGACTTCCGCTGTACTGTTCCCCTGTTCCAGACCCTGCAGCAGTTCATGTGGATGCTTTTCTACTGAACTGGTCCCATCTCGACCTGTACGCATTCCCACCGTTCAAGATAATAAACAAAGTTCTGCAGAAATTCATCTCGCACGAAGGGACACGGCTGACGCTGGTTGCTCCCCTTTGGCCTGCAAGAGAATGGTTCACAGAGGTACTTCAATGGCTAGTCGACATCCCCAGGACTCTACCTCTAAGAGTGGACCTTCTACGTCAACCTCATGTAGACAGGTTGCACCCAAACCTCCACGCTCTTCGGCTGACTGCCTTCAGACTGTCGAAAGATTCGCTAGAGCTAGAGGCTTTTCGAAGGAGGCAGCCAGTGCGATTGCCAGAGCGAGAAGGGTTTCCACTCGTAGAGTGTACCAGTCTAAGTGGGAGGTCTTCCGAAGCTGGTGTAGAGCCAATTCAATATCCTCTACCAATACCTCTGTGACCCAAATAGCTGACTTCCTTCTACATCTTAGGAATGAGAGATCCCTTTCAGCCCCTACGATTAAAGGGTATAGGAGTATGTTGGCTTCAGTTCTCCGCCACAGAGGTTTGGACCTTTCTTCCAACAAGGACCTTCAAGACATTCTTAAGTCTTTTGAGACGTCTAAAGAGCGTCGTCTATCCACTCCAGGCTGGAACCTAGACGTAGTCTTAAGGTTCCTTATGTCACCTAGGTTCGAACCTCTCCAGTCAGCTTCCTTCAAGGACCTTACCCTCAAGACTCTTTTTCTCGTCTGCCTTGCAACAGCTAAGAGAGTCAGTGAGGTTCATGCCTTCAGCAAGAACATTGGTTTCACGACCGAATCTGCAACATGTTCTTTTCAGCTCGGATTCCTAGCAAAGAACGAACTTCCTTCACGTCCTTGGCCTAGATCGTTTGAAATACCTAGCCTCTCCAACATGGTAGGTAACGAACTAGAGAGAGTTCTTTGCCCTGTCAGAGCTCTCAAATTTTATCTTAAGAGGTCTAAACCTCTTCGAGGACAGTCAGAAGCCTTATGGTGTGCCATCAAGAAACCTTCGAGGCCCATGTCCAAGAATGGGGTTTCATATTATATAAGGCTTCTGATTAGAGAAGCCCACTCTCACTTAAAGGAGGAAGACCTTGCATTGCTGAAGGTAAGGACCCACGAAGTAAGAGCCGTAGCTACTTCGATGGCCTTTAATAAAAACCGTTCTCTGCAGAGTATAATGGATGCAACCTATTGGAGGAGCAAGTCAGTGTTTGCATCATTTTATCTTAAAGATGTCCAGTCTCTTTACGAGAACTGCTACACCCTGGGACCATTCGTAGCAGCGAGTGCAGTAGTAGGTGAGGGCTCAACCACTACATTCCCTTAATCCCATAACCTTTTTTAACCTTTCTCTTGAATGCTTTTTGTTGTTTTTATGGTTGTTACGGTAGGCTAAGAAGCCTTCCGCATCCTTTTGATTTGGCGGGTGGTCTATTCATTCTTGAGAAGCGCCTGGGTTAGAGGTTTTGTAGAGGTCCTTTAGTAGGGGTTGCAACCCCATATACTTTGGCACCTTTGGGTTGATTCAGCCTCCAAGAGGAACGCTGCGCTCAGTAAGGAAGACGAACTTAAAAAAGAGGCAGAGTAACGGTTCAATTCGACTTCCTTACCAGGTACTTATTATTTCATTGTTATTTGAGATAACTGTTATATGAAATATGGGATACTTAGCTATCCTTTAATCTTGTACACTGGTTTTCACCCACCCCCCTGGGTGTGAATCAGCTACATGATTATCGGGTAAGTTTAATATTGAAAAATGTTATTTTTATTAGTAAATTAAATTTTTGAATATACTTACCCGATAATCATGATTTAATCGACCCTCCCTTCCTCCCCATAGAGAACCAGTGGACCGAGGAATAATTGAGGAGGTGTCAACAAGAAGTACTTGAGTACCTGGCCACAGGTGGCGCTGGTAAGTACACCCCCTTCTAGTATTGTGATAGCTGGCGTATCCCTCCATAGAATTCTGTCGGGCAACGGAGTTGACAGCTACATGATTATCGGGTAAGTATATTCAAAAATTTATTTTACTAATAAAAATAACATTTTTCACGTTTTACCCAAGAAAAATATGTTGGTTAATTAAAATGTGAAGGCTAATTCTTACTCTAACATTTGGGAGACTGATGACGAGTTATTGGTCATGCGGTGCTTGCGTTTGTTTTTGCCACCTGTTCTGTTTGTTCCGTAACCGAAATACAAACCACGCAATTTAATTAGGGTATTACTTTCGGCGTAGCTGAAATGACGAGCCATTAGATTTTTAACGAGGGTTTACCAGCGAGGGGGTAGGGGAGATCCTCACACACCGGTGAGTAGCTCACTTTGCTTTTGGCTCGGGTGATGAACAGACGTGTCTGATCCCACCCTCGCTTATTGACAGCATTAATCTTTTTTGCTTTTTCTTTGCAGTGTGTGCTTGGAAGTTGGCCTCTACCATTATGCGGAAGTGCCCCGGATTACCTGACCGCCCTTGTGGTACATATATGTCGGCGGTCGAAACGGACCCTCACACCTTATGTCCGTTCTGCAGGGGCCAACGGTGTGATAGAGAGCCCTCAGACGTTATTGTTGGAGTCCTGTATTCCTCCCAGGAGGGAACCCAAGGATTCCAAGACAGTCCCCAAGTCATCCTCAAGGATCCGTCCTGAACCTACAAGACCCGTGGAGAACGTCCACATGTCCCCCCAAGAAGAGCCTTTGGGGACGGGAGACTTCGCTGCCAGTTCTCCAGGAGGGGAGTCACAAGAGTCAGAGCATGCCTTCTGGCAAGTCCTGACCCTGATTCCCGATTCTGAGATTCCTCCTCGTGAGGGCAAAGACACGGTCCTGGACCGAGTCTTTGGCACTCAGAAACCCGCTAAGGCCAGTGCAGCTTTGCCCTGGTCCCAAGGGATGAAGAGTGCCAGGGATAAGGTCGAGGGCCAGCTCTCCGAGCTCGCCTCCTCCAGCCGCCGTGGAACGGCTGGCAACAAACTCCTCCCGCCTCCTCGCGTCCAACAGAGAAGGTACTTCGAGATCATGGAGGAGGCTTGTTTAGCTCTTCCCCTGCACCACTCTGTGGAAGAGCTTACCAAGGGAGTCCCTCTTGAGAGACTCTCTAGCCGGCAAGTGACTTTCTCGGCGACTGAGATCATAAGCCAGGAGAAGGTTGCGAAGTGTGCCATGCAGGCTACTTCGTGGCTTGACATCTGGATGGGATCTCTTGGCATCCTGTTGCGATTTGAAGATTTGTCTAAGGAGAGCACTAGGAAGGCCCTGGAGACCTTCCTCCTCTTGGGCACCCGCACCATTGAGTTTCTGGCCCACCAAGTCTCGAACTTGTGGGCCAACTCAATCCTGAAACGTCGTGATGCGGTGGCAGAGAGGTTCCACGCGAAGGTCCCAACCGTCGAGGTCAGTAGGCTCAGACATTCTTCCCTTCTAGGGAAGAACCTGTTCGAGCCTAAAGACTTGGAACAGGCAGCCGAGAGGTGGAGGAAGTCCAACCAGGACTCCCTCCTTCATAGGGCTCTTACATCAAAGCCCTATAAACCTCCGGCACCTCAACAACCTCGCCCGTCTAAGACAACGAAACCGGCTGTGGCAGCAGAAGGCAACGGTGTCGAAGCCCTTTCCTGTCAAAGACAGGAAAGGCAAAAAAATCATCCAGGGGAGGAAAGAATCCTAGAGGGAGCGGCCGAGGCCGCTAACGCTAGGATTGGCAGTCCCCCTGCATGTCCACCAGTGGGGGGATGCCTTCAAAGTTGCGCAGTCAGGTGGCAGCAACTCGGGGCCGATTCCTGGACGATTTCCGTAATCGGTCAGGGATATCCCCTGACAGCGGATTCAGTGTCGTTGAGCTCCTTTGCCATGGGATCGGCAAGGGGCCAAGCCCTACGGGCAGAAGTCCAGACTATGTTAAAGAAGGGCGCTCTCCAGGAGGTCGTTGACGGTTCCCCAGGCTTCTTCAGTCAACTCTTTCTTGTAAAGAAGGCGTCTGGAGGCTGGAGACCAGTCATCGACCTCTCAGCCCTGAACAGGTATGTTAAACAAACCCCGTTCAGCATGGAGACGGCGGACACGGTCAGACTTGCGGTGAGACCACAAGACTTCATGTGTACACTGGACCTGAAGGACGTGTACTCCAGATCCCAGTCCATCCGTCTTCAAGAAAGTACCTGTACTTAAGATTCAGCCTAGACAACAAGATTTACCAGTTCAATGTGCTGTGTTTCGGTCTCTCCACAGCACCTCAGGTATTCACCAGGGTGCTCACACTGATTTCTTCGTGGGCACACAGGATTGGCATCCGTCTCCTCCGCTATCTGGACGACTGGCTGATCCTGGCAGACTCGGAGTCGACTCTTCTTCGACACCGAGACAAGCTTCTGGGACTTTGCCAAGATCTTGGGATCATGGTAAATCTCGAGAAGTCTTCTCTGCTTCCAACTCAACGACTGGTATATCTAGGCATGATCTTGGACACCAATCTTCACAAAGCCTTCCCATCAGACGACAGGATAGCAAGGCTGAGGAGGGTTGCAGTTCCTTTCCTCAGACGAGAAGAACTTCCAGCCCAATCGTGGTTACGTCTCCTCGGTCACCTTTCTTCTCTGGCCTGTCTAGTTCCAAATGGTCACCTCAGGATGAGATCCCTGCAATGGCGACTCAAGTCCCGGTGGAATCAAGGACACGATTCCCCGGACATCTTGGGCCCAATGGGTCCTGCGGAACGGGCGGATCTTCAGTGGTGGTTGACAGAGGAAAACCTACGAAAGAGTGGATCTTCTCGTCCTCCCCCCGGATTTGATGCTTTTTTCGGACGCTTCAAAAAAAGGGTGGGGGTCCCACGTTCTGAACCACAGGACCTCAGGCCTATGGTCAGAATAAGAAAATTGCCTCCACATAAACCTGCTAGAAATGAAGGCCGTGTATCTGGCACTTCAGCAGTTCCAACAGTACCTGGCGGGTCTGGTGGTGATGAGCGACAACACCACGGTAGTGGCTTACATCAACAAGCAGGGAGGTACCTTTTCACAGCAGCTATCCCATCTTGCAGTAGAGATACTGAGATGGACCGAAGTCCACTCGATTCCACCATCAGCTCGCTTCATTCCAGGCAAGAGGAATGTGCTCGCCGACAGTCTGAGCAGGGCATCTCAGATAGTAAGTACCGATTGGTCTTTGGATCGTCTAGTACAGTAGCCAACAAAGTCCTGACTTTGTGGGGTTCCCTGACGGTGGATCTGTTCGCGACGGCCTTGAATTTCAAGCTCCCGGTGTAGTGCTTCCCAGTCCCGGACCCCAAGGCACTCTGGCAAGATGCCTTTCAACAACGGTGGGACAACATCGACGTCTACGCCTTTCCCCCGTTCTGTCTGATGAGAAATGAGAAGGGTACTCAACAAGACCAGAATATCGGTCAACCTTTCGATGACTTTAATAGCTCTGCTATAGCATCACGCAGAGTGGTTCCCGGACCTTCTGCAGCTCCTGACGGAACTCCCGAGAGAACTTCCTCCTCGACACGAGCTACTCAGACAACCACATGCCAACATCTTCCACAAAGCCGTAGCATCGCTACGACTTCACGCCTGGAGACTATCCAGCCTCTCCTCACAGAGAGAGGCTTTTCGCAACAAGTTGCGGAAAGGATGTCTCGACACCTGCGAAAGTCATCCGCAGGGGTCTACCAGGCAAAATGGAGAGTCTTCTGTGGTTGGTGTCGTGGAAGGGGTATCTCTCCCCTCGATGCCACTATTCCAGCAATAGCGGAGTTTCTCTTGTATTTGCGGGAAGAAATGAGTCTTTCAGTCTCGGCAGTGAAAGGCTTTCGCTCAGCCTTAAGTCTTGCCTTCAGGCTCAAAGGAATGGACATTTCCTCTTCGCTGGAACTTTCTCTACTCATACGAAGTTATGAACTTACCTGCCCCCAGTTGGAAGTGAGACCTCCTCCATGGAACGTGGTTCGAGTCCTCAGGTCTCTTAAGAGACCTCCTTTCGAACCATTACACCAGGCCTCTGATCGCCACCTG
Organism: Palaemon carinicauda; assembly: GCF_036898095.1. Lineage (NCBI taxonomy): Eukaryota > Metazoa > Arthropoda > Malacostraca > Decapoda > Palaemonidae > Palaemon > Palaemon carinicauda. Next base: position 60,470,631 of record NC_090766.1, on the reverse strand, counting down.
ACTTGGAAGACGGTGTTCCTGCTTGCTCTAGCCTCGGCCAAGCGAGTCAGCGAACTTCATGGTCTCTCGTATAACATCGCCCATTCAAGGGGATGGGGGGAGGTAACGTTCAGATTCGTCCCTGAGTTTGTAGCTAAGACTCAGAATCCAGTAGTTCCGGACCCACGGTTCGACTCCTTCCGGATTTCGAGTCTCCGTTCTGTAACAGATGACCCAGACCATCTCCTACTGTGCCCAGTAAAGAGTCTGAGGCTCTAACTTAAGAGAACAGCTGCAATTCGTCCTCGGGTGCAAGCATTGTTCGTGAGCACAGGAAGGACGAAGAGGAGGGTCACTAAGAATACAATCTCAGCTTGGATTCGCAGGGTTATCCACCATTCCCTGAATCCTGACCCTCCTCAGTCACGTCGCCCTAGGGCACATGATGTCAGGGGCATCGCTACGTCCCTGGCATTTAAGAGAAATTACTCTGTGACGCAGGTTCTACAAGCAAGGGTGTGGAAGCGTCAAACAACCTTCACAGCCCACTACCTGCAAGACGTGACCCACAGGAGGCTCGATACGTTCTCTATCGGCCTTGCGGTGGCTGCACAACAGCTGGTTTAAATCTCAGGCTCCTTAATGGACAAGTAGCAAAATGTTGAGGGCATTGTTATCCGGTTTTAGTCTGCATGAATGATAAGGTATGCCTGGCCCTTATTCTTTTCTTCATTCTCCCCTCTCTTGGGGAAAGCAGCATCCTGGGTTCTCTGCACAGCTGACCTCAAACCACTGCAGGTAAACCATGTTTCCTTGTGTTCCTAGTATTAAGTTAATACTGTCACGTCCCCATACCCTTACGAGGTGGTATTGGGAACGTCCTAACCTAGATTTCCATCTAAAGGACTCCAGGTTAACTTCCTAGGACGAGTCACACTTCACTCCTTCACACACTAGCTTACGTAGGCCGCGGTCCTTGCAGAGCAAGGCACTTGCGAGGTGCAGGGACCCCTTATCTTGAGTTCTACACACTCAGTATCTGAGTCCCCGGGCAAAAGCCAAAGCCAGTATGGCCGGGACTTACCACCCTACCTAAGGGTTAAGTCACCTTAATTAAATAGCGTCGTTTGTATTTCGGTTACGGAACAAATGACCAATTCGTAGATAATTTGTATTTTTCCTAACCATACAAACCTTGGCTATTTAATCAAACTTGCCTGCCAGCCCTGTCCCCCTCTAAGTAAAGTGAGCTACTCACCGGTGTGTGATTGGGGGGGGGAGGGGTAGCTAGCTACCCCTCCCCTAAGTAAAACCTCGTTAAAAATCTAATGGCTCGTCATTTCAGCTACGCCGAGAGTAATACCCTAATTAAATAGCTAAGGTTTGTATGGTTACGAAAAATACAAATTATCTACGAATTTGTCATTTTTTTATGACATACTGTACTGTAATCATTACCTGTCTTTTCAAACCAGTTACAAGCTTCCAAATATTTATGTTAAGTTACTGAATGTTGTTCTACAATAGACAATTTTTTTTCCACCCTTCCTATCAGTTTCCCTGAATTTTTTGATGATGTTGGCTAGGCTAGTTAAGATTCCGGGGACTCATGCAATTAACTGTCAAACCAGGTTTAGGTTTAGCTCTTGTCTTTGAAGTAGCTAAGTTTTGTTAGGTAGCATTAAATTTCTTAGCTAATGTTCTCTTTTATATTAGGCTAGGCTCGATGTTTTTATAAACATGAAACATGAATTTGGTCATTTTGTACAGGCTGTCATAACTAAACTAGTTTTGCCATAAGCTTGACGTCTATTTATTCTCACGTCAGGCATATACCGTTTCTTTTTAATACTAAGTGCAGACATACGCCTATTGTAGGCTAAATTCCTATTTTATACTTCAGCTGTTTAGAAGATACAGAAGTGTAGCCGGCCTCTGGAAATTTGCTTTTATTTTCTAACTATTGTGTCGCACATGGTGTGGGGTTATTATTGAGTGCTTTCTTCTCACTTCCTTGCTGGTAGTGTGTGTTGTGTCCATGAAGATTGCCATTCTGCAGGAGTGAGGAACTGAAGTTTGATCCAAATGAGACTATTCAGACAGAGCAAAAGGAACTGGCTGAACAGTGCCATTGGAATCAATTTAAGATATTCAAGTTGCCTGGTTCTGCTTGCCTAATTGCTATCCGTGCAAGTTCACTTGTAAAGATGGACCGATATATCAATACAGCATTTACTGTATTGTTTTCAGCCGAGGTTTTTTCATGTTGGCTATTTTAGTTTCTTCCAAACCTTCACAGTGGAAGCATGTCTGGGTTTTTCATTACATGCTCAGTTTGTGATTGTTGCCTATTTTTCACGTTATACCATAGTACTGGATGCGTTCTGTATACAGATGACATTATTTTTAACATGATTAGTACAATTTCTGCCTAGATATATGAACAGAAATAGGAGAAAATTAGGAATGTTGGTGGTTTGGTTGTGTTTAAGTAGGTAATTGTAATTTGTTCCGTAACCGAAATACAAACCACGCTATTTACAAAGAGTTACCTTTTAGCGTAGCTGAAATGGCGAGCCATTAGAATTTAACGAGGGTGTATTACCCCCGCGCTAGTTAGGGGGGGGGGGTAGGGGAGTGGTAGCTAGCTACCCCTCCTCCCCCTCACACACAGGTGACTACCCACTTTCACTTTTGGCTCGGACTGTGTCAGACGTCTCTGTCTTGGTCCTCTCTTGGCAGCCATTGTTTTTGTCTTTACTTAATCGCTTACTTTTCATTTACTCAATATATATGTAAACATGTTTTCATGTTTGTATATATATTTGAGTATAGAAATAAGTAAGTTTCCTTTTCAGATTTGTGTGTGTAGTGTACGATATCTTCGTGGAGTCCTCGGCAGTTAGGCCACCACGGCGTGATTTTATGGGTGGCGATCGAGTTTGACTTATGTCTTTCTCTCTCTCTCTCTCTCTTGAGGTCGTTCACCCTTTTACTACGTGTTACTCTCTCTCTCTCTCTTGAGGTCGTTCACCCTTTTACTACGTGTTACTACGCCCTTGTAGCTTCCTTTCCGTGTGGGGGGGGTCGCTACGCCGTACGTTTGTCTCAATTAGTTATGAATCTAATTGTAGTTGTTTTTCAGCTTGTAGAACGATTCCTTTCGGGGTTTTCGTTCTTTCTTTAGTGTTCATTCATTATTAAATTACATAATTACATAGTCGCCCGCGCGCCCACGTGCCTGTACGTCTACGCTCATGCGCGTCCGCGCCCATGCTCTCCAATGTTCACCCACGCGCGAACCCACGGTTTTTCCATCGCGCGGACGGATGGTGTTCCGTCGCGCGAACCTACAGTGTTTCTTCGCACAAACGTCGGCTTATTTCTTGCAGTATCCATTGCTCGTCTATGGGTTATCGCTCGCCGACCACCAGCTCTCGCCCTTCCTACCACGCTCGCCCTCCTTCTGCGCTCCTTCGTTCACCTTCGTATGCGTTACCGCGCATGGGCGCTTCCACGTTCGCCCACGCGAAAATCTTTGATTTTCCGTCGCGCGAGCTCCAGGGCGATTGCGACCACGATTCCCAATGGGGTTTTCGCAGCATTGCCAGCCTGGCGAGTTCTTCTGGAGCGTATTTCCAGAACACGGCCTCACCCCGTAAACGCAGAGCATGGCACTTGCAAGAATAGGAGAAACTTAAGGGAGATCTGAGCAACACTCCTCTTTCCTGAACCTGGGTTAGCCCTTCCCGGTCATTCCCTGGAAGGATTTTTGGCGGGGGGGGGCTTTCCGTTCGAGATTTCTCCATCGGACAAGGGGTGACTGCTTACCTCTTCCTCTGGGAGCTTACCAGGTTCTTTCCCTCCTCGGTTACGGCCCGAGGTTTGGTTCAAGGAAGCTACAGGAAGATCAGGGGTACTTTCCTCCTCTCGAGCTCAGGCACCTTGGCCTTTCGTCGTTAAGTATCTAACTTGCGGACAAGCTCGATGTTGTACCATCTGGACGCGCTGACTGAGGGCTTCCTTCGGGTGTCTCATCTGTGGAGGTCGACGACCTCAGACACCCTTCCATCCTTGAGAAGAGTTTGTTTGTGCCCAAGGACAGAGACTTAGACAGTTGCTGTGCGGAGGAAATCGACTTCCGGTTTCACTCCTCCAAGGCGCTTTCTTCCAGACTCTGCAGGGCTCCAGCGCCCTTTTCTTTCAACCACGTCGGCCTAAGTTATCGGCTACGACAACTGGGACAAGGTGTCCAATTGCAGTTTCCTCCTGTCAGGAACAGATGGCACGGGAGACTCCCCCGGGGGGGCATAGTCCTAAAAGGAGTTCACGAACTCTAGGATTGCAGGTTTTTCGCTGGGAGGATGCTTAAGGTTACTCATCCGAATGACAGCTTCCCGATGCCCATTCCCGCACAATCTCTGTGATTGGCCAAGGATATCGCGCCTGCCGTGTCTGTCAGCGAATTCAGTGTCTCTGAACCTCTATGCCATAGCGTCAGCAGAGTTGCCCGGTTGGGCAGAATGATCCATACCTTAGGCGAAGGTCTTCCTTAGGATCATCGACGGCTTCACCCCCGGCCCCCTCAGTCGATCCTTTCTTGTAAGGAAGGATCTGAGAGGGGATGTCCGTAGTCGACCTCTCAGCCCTGATCAAGTTTGTCGAACAAACTTCGGCCAGCGTAGACCAGCAGAATCGATCAGACTGGTAACGAGGCGACAGGACTCCTTAAACCCTGGATCGGAAGGACGGGTACTTTCAGTTTCCATTCCATCCATCTTCCAGGGTGCTCGTGGAATTCAGCCTAGACTGCAAGTATTCCTGCTTATGATGCAGTGTGGCTATCCCGCCGTGGCATAGCAGGTTTGTTTCCCCAGAGAACTCTCCCTGCCTTCCTCTTGGCCGCTCAGGTGTAGGCTTCCGCCTCCTCTGCTGTTTGGAGGGCTGGTCGACTCCAGTAGGCTCGGGTTCGACCTTCTTCAGCGCCGGGACAAGCTTCCGGATGCTTACCATGAGTATGGGCTCATGGTATTTTGCTTGGAGCCTTCTCTTCCTCTGCCTCAACATCTGGAGTATCTGGCCATGATATTGAGTCAACGGCCTTACCACGTTGGAAACCTCGCTTCTCGTCCGTCCAGCGAGGTTAAGCAACGTCGGTACTTGGATGGGTGACCACCTGGGGACGCCAGATTCTGTTACCACATCCTCCGAGCCTTCCTTTTGGTTGACTGTGGCAAGACTGAGGAGAGTCGCAGTACCTGTTCTCAGTCAAGCAGAGCTTTCAGCCCTACCTTGGAACGTTTCCTAGTTCTCCTGTCCTCATTGACCCGTCTATAGTCCGAACGGTCGCCTCAGGATAAGTTCCATGTGGGGCGATCCAAGTTCCGGTGGCTTCAGGCAATGTTTAACCGGACTCCCTGGCCCCTATGGGACCAGCGGAACTATTAGACCTGCAATGGGTGTTGACCTATGGAGCCTCTTGATGGTAGTGGATATTCTCGTCCTTTCCCCACATTCTTGATGCGGTTCTCGGACTCGTCAAAGGAAAGGGGGGGGGGGCATGTTCCGGTCCAGGCCTATGGTCAAGACCTGAAGGATACCTCTCCATCATTCAGGCAGGCTTAGGGGCCTTAGTCTGGCCCCTCTACAGATCCTACAGCTCCTGCCGAGTCGCCCCGTGCGCGTCGACTTCATGATTCTGGCGTATTCTAACCAGCAGGGGACGCATTTTCACACCTTCACATCTTGCAGTAGAGATACCGGGATGATTGAGATTCTCTCAATACCACCATCGGCTCTCTCATTCCAGGCAGGGGAATGTTCTCTCAGACTATCCGAGCAGAGCCTCGTAGAGAGAGTGTACCTGGGGGTCTTTGACCTTGGGTAACCAGCAAGTGCTGGTCTGGGGGACCTGATCGCGACAGCTTGGAACCTCAATCTTCCGCTATTCTTCCCCCCAGTCTCAGACCCCGAGACTCTGGCAAGATGCATTCCGGTGATGGTGGGACAACTTCGACGCCTGCGTCTTCCCTCCTTTTTGTCTGTGGTCAATGGGTCTCAACAAGACCAGGTTGTCTGTCAACCTTTCAATGGGAGAGCTCCACTGGGACTATGCGCAGAATGGTTTCTGGACCCTCTGCTTCCCCTGACGGAACTCCCGGGAGAGCTTCTCCCACGGCGCAGATTACTCAAGCAACCACTCTGCGACATCTCTACCGAACCGGGGCGTCGCTTCGGCTTCATGCCTGGAGACACTACGCTTCCTCCTCAAGAAGAGACAACCCGCTACAGTCGCGGTACGGAGGTCGCGTCATCTGCGATAGTCATCCACAGGGGTCTCCCAGGCAAAGTGAAGTCTAAGGTGGTTGGTGCCGTGGGAGATATACCTCTTCCCTTGAGGCTTCTTCTCCAGCAATAACGGTCTTATTGCCTTTCGGCGGGAGGAAACTCCTTTCTGCTCTCGTCAATGAAGCCTGTCGCTCAGCCTTTCCCTGACCTTCAGGCTTAAAGGAATAACTTTTTCCTGCCCGCTGGATCTATCCTCGCTCATGCGAAGCTACAATCGTCCCTGCCCTAGTCGGAGGAAGACCTCCAACTTGGAGCATGGCTCGGACTTTTAGTCCTTTAAGAGATCTTCTCAAGACCCTTTACGACAGGCCTCGGATTGTATTCCGCCTTGGGTCTCCTGCTCACTCTGGCCACGGCCAGTGTGTAAGCAATCTTCTTGGTCTCTTACGACTCCCCCCTTTCTAAGGAAGAGGGGAAGGCAACATTCAGGCTCGCTCCTGAGTTGTTGGCTAGACTCAGAATCTGGGGGTCCCGGCCCTTCGGTCCGATTCTTTCAAGATTTCGAGTCTCCATTCTGTATCTGATGTCCCAAGACCTTCTCTTTCTTGCCAGTAAAAGAATCGAGAGGTTAGCGCTGGGAACAGCTGCAGTTTGTCCTCAGTGGCAGCCGATTTGGGAACACAAGGAGGACATGGGGGAGAGTCACCAGTATACCTCTTCAGCCCGGACTCAAGGACATTCATCTCGACCTGTCTCCAGACCCTCCCCCGTCACATCGCCCTACAGCACGATGTTGGATACATCGCAATGTCCCTCGCCTTCGAGTAATACTACTCTGTGACGCAGGTGCTATAAGCTGGAGTCTGGAAGCGTCTAATGACCTTCGCAGCCCGCTTCCTGCAGGGCGTGACCCACAGGAGTCTTGATACGTTTTCTATCGCTCTGTGGTGGCTACACAACAGCTGGTCTAACCTCAGGCTCCTTTTTGGACAGGTAGCAGAAGGTTGAGGGCATTGTTATCAGGTTTTAGTCTGCATGAACGAAAGAAGTATGTCTGGCCCTTACTTCTTTCTTCATCATCCCCTCTACGGGGAAGCAGCATCCTGGTCTCTGCATAGCTGACCTCGAACCTCTGCAGGTAAACCATGCTTCCTTGTGTTCCGAGTATTGAGTCAATACTGTCGCGTCCCCCATACCCTGACGAGGTGGTATTGGGAACGTCCTAACCCAGAGTTACTTCTGGAACTCCAGGTCAACTGCCTAGGACGGGTCACACTTCTTCCTTCACACACAAGCTTACGTAGGCCACATGGTTCCTTGCGGAGCAAGGAACTTGTGAGGTGCAGGGACTCCTTTTCTCGAGTGCGACTCACTCGGATTCTGAGTCCCCGGGTAAAGCCAAAGCCAGTATGGCTGGGGACTTTCCACCCTTCCTAAGGGGTAAGTCACCCTTTGTAAATAGCGTGGTTTGTATTTCGGTTACGGAATAAATGACATTCGAAGATAATTTGTATTTTTCCTAACCATACAAACCTTAGCTATTTACACATATTTGCCCGCCAGCCCTGTCCCCCAAGACAAGTCCTACCTCTAAGTGAAAGTGAGTAGTCACCTGTGTGTGAGGGGGAGGAGGGGTAGCTATCTACCACTCCCCTACCCCCCGCTAACTAGCGCGGGGGTAATACACCCTCGTTAAATTCTAATGGCTCGCCATTTCAGCTACGCTAAAAGGTAACCCTTTGTAAATAGCTAAGGTTTGTATGGTTAGGAAAAATACAAATTATCTTCGAATTTGTCATGTTTTCCAGTGATAGTGCTTCTCTATGTTAAGTTAGGTGGGACCTCTTTATATTCATACATGGGTATCCTATAACTTCATTAGAGCCCTTGCATGCGCCTCCAAATATTTTGACACCTTGTTTTCTTTCCTACTATACAGTACTTACAATATACAGTACACTGGTGTTAGTCAGATTATGTGCATGCACTTTGGTTATGATGTATCTATTGTAAAAATGGCAGCAGCCTTCAGAACAATGTACTGTACGTACAAAGCCAGCAAGGCCGTTTGTTCTTACGCATATACAAACTTCATTTAATTGGGTTAGTTTTGGTGCAGCTTGTTACAGCCAGTTGAAGAATTATCAAGGGTTTGGCAATCTGGTATGGGAGCATCACTGACCCTCTACTTGAACTTGAAGTGTTAGTGCTTATGGCTGAAATCTCACTCTGCTTCTTGATCCCCATCATGTCGGTTACTGATATCAATCATCCTCAGTACTTAGTGTTTTTCACTTTATCTTAAGTATGAATATGAAACAAGTGACAATGTGCACATCCCCCGGTGTATAGGGTTGCCCTTGCTGCACATTCATGAGCCTTATTGTAGTCAGTCCTTGCTCCCTTTGTCTGTTATGCAGAGGATATAGATATTCTGTGAATTCCCCTTGTATAGTTTGGGGGAAGTGGTCACCTTCCCAATGGGAGGTCAGTGGTCTCAGAATGCAGGCTAAACATGATCGTTCTCCTTCGGTAACTTCAACAGAGAATACGAAGCTTATGCCTTTGCTTTTGGACCCCAAGCTTCCCTTGTATGATCTATCGTTATCGTAGTTCCCTCAAGACCCAATAATGAAGTTCGGTGTTCAAGTGTTTTTTGACTTTGCAGACGTGGTTGCTCCTACCCTCAATCCTGAGACAGATTTCTCCCTTTGAGATAGATGCTTTAGCATCTGCTTTTGTTTCAACCGCTGATAATGCACTGGAGGATGTGCATGGATCCTATAGCATCTACATTTGTTCCAATTGCCGATAGTGCATGCTCAGTTTGTACGAGCAACTTTTTATATCTTAATGTAGGAGATCAAGGAGTATTTCTTGTGTGTGTGGGGACCGCAACTCTCCCCAGCATACCCCTAACCTTTACTACCCGACATTCTTTGTCTATACGCCCTCATATGCCTCCATCCTTTTATTTGGGAACATATCTCCCTTCAGATCTTAATGTTTTCGGACCTCCTTGCTACCCCTAAAGATCCCACAGGCCCACCCTCCCCTGATAGGGAAGTACAGTAGTTTTGCATAGTTATCAGCATCAATTATCACAATGTGGGGTTGCTTTTACAGTACTAGCTTAATTATGTGTCTAACAGTCCTGCCAACAGTCCCCATGTTCTCCCTCCCACAGGTGAATTTGCTATTATATAGGCATCCTGAACACACCACGTTGCGAGTCCCCCCTGCTCTAATCATTGTGATTTATTGGGCCGGAGGCTCAGCCTTGCTTAGGATTTCTCCCTCTGCTCCAGTAGTCCCTTTGAAGGGTGGCAACTGTCCTTCAGTGCCTTATTGGTCTTTTCATGTAGACCTTAGAAAAGATTCCTCAGTGTTGGAGGGAGGACTTACCTCAACCTAGTGGTAGGAAACGTCTAGAGGAACCTTATTCTCCATTTCTGCAGGTTCTTTCACCTGCTTCCCAACCTCAGCAACGAGCTTCGTCAGCCCCTAAGTATTTGAGACCCAGTTCTCCTCCATCGCTTTACAAAGTTCATGGACATAGACCTGATTCCTTGGTTGCAGCTTCAGAAAAGCTGAACTATTTCACAGGGAACATACCGTAGGTTGAAGATGATGGAATTTTCTCATCTTCCAGTTGAGAAAGAAGTTAAACCTTCCCTTCCTCCATCATATTATGATCCTATTTCAGTGGAACAAGATACTAGTTTCAATTCTCTTCATTCTCCGTCAGTCTCTAGCTTATATGCCAGAGATGTTGGTGTGAGCTTAAAGACTTCTCTGAGAAGGACAAGAATCTTGGGACAGCACCTAAGCAGCAGCCGACTTCAACAGAGTCTGGATCTAGAGCAATCTCCAGGTACGTAATTATTGATGATTCTTCCGAGTTTCCTACTGAGGCAGAACTTCAGGGGTGACTGATGGGCCCCCCCTGGAAGTCCCAACTTCAGGCTCAGTGAAGGCTCCTTTTTTATGAAATTTATGTTGTTAGACGTATTAACAGCCTTGCTGAGGCCCCTCCGTCTTCTGTTTTTGGAAGACACTCACTGATGGGTTCTTCCCAGAACTCCAAAGCATGTGCTATATTTTATATTCTTTGATCTCATCAAGCTCGTGATATCTTAGTTCAGATGAACAATCAAATCTCAGATTCTGAGAATTCTCTTAGCACAGCTAGGTCGTCAACATTTCTTCCTCCTGTGGAGCTTTTATGTTCCAGAGGGAGCTTATCCTAATCCACTACCTCATGATCCAGACGTAGTGTATATAGCTCAGGTTGTTCCTAGTTATTGCATTAGTCAACAGCCAGCCTCTTTCAGCACCTGAGTCGATAATCAAGGAAATGGCAGTGATGTGACCATTCCAAGCTTGTCCACAAATCGTTTACATTTGTGAATGCACGTTGAACACCGAACCTCAGTTCTGCTTCAAACCAATGAGAGAACAAATCAATCTAGGCCTTAATTATGGAGGATATTGTTGGAAAGAGGAACGAGAGGGAGGTATGTCTTACTGCAATTCATAGAAACTTGGAGATCATCTAGCCTTATGGAAAGTTAAATCTAAGTAATATTCTAATAAAATAGCCAGAAACAAGGGGGTAGGAGCTTTTCAGGGCATATTTAAAGAACTTGATCTGCACTGTGGAGTAATAGCCTTTCTCATTGATGTATCTCGAAAGATCAATGCATGTTTCTTCATCTATTCATAAATATAATCGGCAAGCAAGTTTTTGTGTGAAAGTGGATATCTTTTTAACAACCAGTCCTTCATCTTTTTTTTTTTTTTCTAACTAGTGCCACTGGTAAGCCAATGGCAATCAAATCGTCCTGTTCAAGAGGCAGTGGTAACTTTGCTTCACAAACAACACGAATCGTACAGAGGTTTGTTGTACGATTGATTTGACTGTCTGTCTGTCACCTCTTTGAACCGTTAGTCAACCAGGAGTTACGAACCGTTTGACAAGCAGGTTCGACGAAACATTTGGGGATGTAAATCTGCCTCGAGGCTACGGATAGAGACCACACTGAAGACTGTTTTCCACCTTATCCAAACACCCTTTAAGAGGGTGGTCAATATTATCTTGGTTCACCCATTGAGGGATAAAAAGATTTGTCATTCATTTGCACCTGATTTTATAGCAGAGACCCAAAATCCGTCTGTTAATGACTATCGGTTTAATTCCTCCATTTCCTCAGTCAAGGAGGTATTGATGATTTGGATAGTTTGCTACTATGTTTTGTCAGAGTGATCTGTCTTTACTTGAAAAAGGACTAATCATTGTTGACTGGGTACTCCTAATTCTATAGTACTGGACGTAGCACAAAGAAAATAACCAAAAACACAATTTCTTTTTGGTTGCTAAATTATGAAAGCACGTAAATCTTTAGGAGAAGCGTCTGCTGGGGCCTCTCTGAAAGCACATGATAGCTTTGATATTGCTGCAACCCTAGCTTTCTGCACAGGTACTCAGCATGAGAGTCTGGAGATGGCCGACTACTTTTACCACCCGCTATCTGAAGGATGAGACCTTGTTTTATGGGACCTGTTTTGGCTGCCCAATAATTTCTTTAGAGATTCACACTCCTACAGGTCATTAGCCTTTTGTTGCATTTTTAGTTACATTCACAGATTGAGAATTGAATGTAACCCTCCTTTTGTCTCTTCCTGTTTTCACTTTATCATTGATAGGCACTCATGCAGGTAAGCACCCCATTTAGGGTAGCTGTGTTTTACCATTTTGCAACAAATCCTTCAATCATATATCTTTGGCTGTTTTACACAGATTACACTTTACCTTTCTCTTTGGGCCATGACACATTTGGAATTCCATGGGTCATGGAATTTTAGAATGCCACGACCTTGCTCGTTATCAGGACCGGTCATGGTTATTCCTAGTTAAGGATCAGCAGGACACTCTGGCCACTTCAGGGACTTCCTCCCTCACTAACAAGGAAGTAAAGATAAAAAACACTAAAATTTTCATGATAAATATGAATCAATTTTCTAAACACTTTTGGTTATATGAACATATGAGACCAAAGTGCATAATTGGATCCTGAGGGTTAAAGATTACATATACTGTTTATAGAAAACCTCTGGGATGGGTTGTGTCATGTAAATAGTGGAGGCTGTCAGGGTGTAGAAATGCATGTAGCTGGAGTACAAGAAATAGGTTGGAAGGGATAATGTTATTGTAAAGCTAATTACTATACTTCCCTTAAAAAAGATATAAAAGAAAATAATTTACCGGTATATATAGAAAAAAATTAATGCTGATTTTTGGTATTAAATTTCAGGCCAGTACCCCATCTTCCCTCTCCCAGAATGCCTGTGGGTGAAGTCCACAAAACGTTTAAGATATTCTGTGGAAACTTAGCTGGAGCAGCAACGAAAGAAGATCTCCATTATCTGTTTTCGCAATATGGCCCGGTCATCGAAGCAGTTGTCATGGCTGGCAAATTCTATGGATTTGTGGTGAGTGTAGTATTTAAGTGTTAGATCTCTAGATTGTATTATGTAATTTTGAATGTTGAAATGAAAATCTTTGTGTCAGATGATTGTTTATAAATTGATTCACAGAAATGTATACTTGTATAAACTTAAGAGCATGCACTTTTCTGATTTTTCTTGTAATATTGCAGCATATGGCCTATGAGGAAGATGGGTGGAAAGCAATATGTGAACTCCGTGGCTATATTCTTCATGGGAAAGGTAGGAATGATTACTCTTCCACAGTATTAGTTAATTACAGTATGCATCAAGGTGAAAAATTATTATTGTAAATACAGTACTGTATTTACTCTATATTCTTGACAGTTTTAGTAAGGTGTATCAGTTTGTCTGCTTTCAAGGTATAGCTGTTTGTTAGCATTTTTGAAGTTATTCAGACCATAGATAATTTATAATGAAGGTAATTCCATGTATACTTTTGACAACCACTTCAGTTTCAGACGTTAAGTTCCTTAATTCAGTTTATATATCAACTTATCAGAATTCCTTACCTACTGCTTGCAATACACTATTATGATTTTCCCCCTTGGCCACTTTAATCCTTTTACCCCCAATGCTATTTGGATCTTTCCAACCCTTAACCCCCAGGGTTTTTTTTTTTTTAATTACATTTTGCAATATATTTTTTTTAAATTGCGCTAACAGCCTCAATTTTTGTCATAGAGAGGTCATTTTGGTCTCATTATTTTGGAAAATGCCTGAAGTTTCTCTTAAAAAAGTTATCAAAAATATGCAAAAAACAGTGTTTTGCAAGGACGTACCGGTACGTCCAAGGGGGTAAAGGGATGAGTTTTGTGAAACGTACCAATACGTCCATTGGGGTAAAAGGGTTGAGAATGATTCATGTTGATAAATCTTTAAATTCAATAATTGTCAAGTTCATGTTAGCTTGTGTTATGAATTAATTGCCATTCCTCTTAGCTTATGATAGAAATTGAATCCAGCTCATATTAGCTTTGAAATACTGCATACTGAGCCTTCAGTTGTGGCCTATTTTTTATGAAATTTATGAAGCACACTTGTCTTGTAGGTAGTGATGACCATTAACAAAGAAATTCATGCATATTTTTATATTTGCTTTTTATCCTCCTCTGCTTTGTAACAAAGACCGTACAACCAATGACACTTGAATATTTTCAATTAATTTCCCAATTACAGGAATTTTTCTTATACAGTGTTTAACCTAACATAAATTATATTCAACAGTTAACATTTCATGGAAGAGATTTATGTAACTGGCCATCACATTTTAAATGATAGCTAATCAAAATGTAATAATGTAGCTGATTACGATTACACAAAAAATTCTTTAACTTGTAATTATTGGATTGCTTATGCTTTGAAATGGTTTATTATGGGTGATTTTAATGCTTTTATTAAGGTTGACCCCGTAGAAAACGCTGGTCGGTTAGGTAGAGTTACCAGTAACTCCTAAGAAGGTAGTTCTAGGTAGGTATGTTAGGAAAAATACAAATTACTTAAAAATTTGTGATTTACATTGGTTTTGTGAACTATACTAATGTGTAATCTCTTATTTAATCCTGTTTTACCAATTTTTGTGTATATGATGTATTACTGTGATGACTTGATTGATTTTTCATACATTTTTCAGCCATGGCTGTTGAGGCATCCATTAATTCAAAGAAAGCAGCACCTCTTTACAAGCAAAATATCATTGGAAAAGGCATTAGTGCCTTAGATGACTTTAACGAATTCAACTCGGTAAGTCAACGCACTATTACTGTGTCATTGTTTAATTCCTCTAACTAAAATTTGTGTCCCTCTTTTAGGAGTGAATGATAGGGTTTTTTTTTTTTTTTTTTTTTTTTTTTTTTTTTTTTTTTTTTTTTTTTTTGAAAGATTAGCAAGTTATTTATCAGATTATTCCTTTTGCTTTTCATTGTTAATTTTGTGGTAGAAGTTGAAGGGATAGGACACTTTTATGTTTTTAGTATTGTTTTGTATACAGTTGTAGTAGGAATTTTCAAGTATGAGTACCTAATATATGTTTATGGAAATTCTGAACATATACATATTGATTTTCTCAGGTGAATGAATGTAGCTAGGATTGTTTTGAAGAGATGTGAAAGTAGAAAAAGGTTGTAGCTGAATGTAGTGTTAAGTGGATTAACAGGGTTTTTTGTTTCAAAATTCTTATTGTGAATTTGAAATTTTTGACTTCAGGGTTTTTTTTTCATTTTTTTTTTTTTTTTTTTTCTTAAGCTGGAATGATGATTGGTGCAGGTTGATTTGAGGGGTAAGATCACTGGGAAGTAGTCCTTATACATATGTAAACTGCCGTTTAAATTATACATAGCAATTTTTCATTCAGGGTTGGCATACAACCTTTCTTCTGTAAATGGCAGGATTATTATTATGTAGGTTTTGGGAATCTCATTGCTTGCTTTGCTGTTTTACATAAGGAATATCTTTGTGGGCATGAAGTGTGAAGTGTTACCTTTAAAGTAAGGTTTTGCATATATATTTCATTGAATATTTTTATGCTAATTTCTATTATAATGTAGACAAGATTTCAATGTGTTTATAGTGAAGTACAGATCCTTCCATCACCTTAGATTATATTTTATCTTTTTTTTTTTTTCCAGTCAAAAGGTAAAAACTTCGAATCACGAGAACCACGTCCACAATCTTATTCTCAGTCCAAGGTACCTGAATCCCGAGAGTTGCGTCAGGAACCATCAATAAACTCAAAGCTACCTGAAACCAGAGAATTACGTGGAGATCACTTCTCTTCGAAACTGCCCGAGCCAAGAGAAAAACTCCCCGAGCCTAGAGAAACACGAGAGGCATTCCCGCCGTTCAAACAAGCAGTATCTTCCTCGTCCCTCCATGCTCCCCCTGGTTTATTCTCTTACCCTCCTCCGTTCTCTGTCGCTGTCAGCAGTAGTCAGCCATCGCCCATTGGGCACACGCCGTCATCTCTATCCCAAATGTCCCAAATATCCCAAATATCCCCTCTGTCCGATTATCAGATGTTGAAAACATTTGATGCCGTCAAGGATCGAGGTTCGCCAAAGTTAAAAGTGCAATCAATTGATACTAATTCCAGTCCACAAAATACGAATACCGAGAGAATAGAGGTAAGCATTATATTAATCCTTATGTCAGATCAGATTAATATTTTTTATCAATTTTATTGAGTTAATTTTTATTCTTTATAATATTGACATTTCAGTCTGCTCTTTTCAATAAGAAAAGCCAGGAAGTGTCTTAACTCTTTGCAAGCATCCACAGTATAACAAATGCATGTTTGTGAGAATGGAAAAGCAGTCCAGAGAAGTTAAATTTAAAAGACTTCCTGATGAATAGGTATGAAATGAACTGATTAAGAAAAATTGAGCTGTGTACCATGTGTATATTTCTGTAGAGTATATGGAAAGGAACTGATATTGATATGAATCAGCAGCTTGTTCATAGGCAAAATACAAACCCTCATCATTGAAATGAGTTTACTCCTCTGCCGATTGCTATGACCAGAACTAAGGAAATCCTGGGATTCTGGTAACATTCTATGGTTGCCAGCATCCACCCATGCATGGTAGGAGCGTCTGAGTCAGTGGGAGTGGGACTTTTACTACTAAACTCCTGTCCTTCGTTAGAGTCAGACCGCTGTCCATGCCATGCTTTATATTGGACTTTTTCTTATACAGTGCATTTGTGATGAGTGTATCTCAAGTTAATTTGAGAACCTGCTCCCTGCTTGAAGGTAGTCCTTTTGGTACCTTCATGAGCCGACTGGAGGGAGATCCCAATCCGTTGTTTCCTGAGTGTCATGGTGAGCGATGCTTTGGCTGCCCTCCTAATGTGAAAAATACAATAATCTTCTGAAGAATGAGGCTGAGAGGGATCATTCCCCTTCTGCTAAAAATACAATAGTCTTCAGAAGAATTAGGCTAAGAGGGATCATTCCCCTTCTGCTTTCTCTGCTGAGAGCAAGAAACAAACCTTATATCTGGAATCCTGATCTTTCGCTTTCAGATCCTTCCTTATTGGAGTTTCCTGAAAATCCAATACCTTAAGAAGACTGTCATTTTGTTTAACATGATTTCGTACAATCACCCTTCGTGATTAGTGAACTGGAAATCTTACACATGATATAGATCTGTTGGCTTCAGCTCTTACCCAGCCAGAGCAACAGACAAAACAAGTTATATTAGTCGCGCAAGCTTATATGAACCTTAACATGTCTCCTTCTGCCCCCATGAGTGAGGTTAGCTCAGGAGACCAATTCTTTCAGATTTTGAAGATCAAAGTTTTCTCCTCCATGATGCAGGAACACTTTTCAGTGAGAATTTTAAGTGTTATCTGAATGTATGCCATCTCGGCCTCTGCGCCAATAGGTGACAGATCAACCTATTTACCCAGGTACAGAAGCAGATGTGTTAGGAGCATATTTTACTGTTCGCACTCAAGACGAGTCTGATCTTCCTTTAATTCTTAGGGATCCTAAAGGTAATGCTTCCCCCCCCCAAAAAAGAAGCAACCAGTTTCTCTCCAAGGAAGACCACATATTTTTCAGGTAGACCTCACCAGAATTTACAGGCCTGGTCTTCTCGTCCAAGTGTGGGTGCAAGTTTAGCTCTACTTGCAGACCCACAAACGAGTTCCAAACTCACTTCCAGGTACAAGAAAATTTTCTTTTATGATGCCTCAGCCAGGGAGTGTGCAAACAAATACTGTATTTACATGTCCCCAAGTACATGGGTTGCCATACCCGCTCATAAGCGTGAGACGAGCCTATCATCTCACGAGCAACGACAATTCTTATTGACGTGACTGGAAAGAGTTTTCCGTTGTCTACTAGATTAATTTATACAGTTTCAGGTCTCACTAGAAATGGTAATAATAAGTAATCCATTGGAAAAAATAGCCCAGTGAGGTAAGGAAACAAGGAAATAAACTACGAGAGAAGTAATGAACAATCAAAATAGAATGATTCAAGAACAGTAACAACATTCTGCTTGTGACTAGATCAGTTAAAATAGCTGCAGATTTTAAACCAAAGCCTAGACAAGCATAGAATTTCGAGAGAAAAATGGCAGTAGAGCCATACCCCGCCATATCCATTTAACACGCTGACTATGGACTGTTAAGACTAACCTCTCCGTAAGATGCGTTGGACTCCTCGCCATATCTTTTGACAAAGATGTTGACTCTCAGTGGGATACACTAGGTCTTTTATTCTCCATGGATTTCTAGTTCAGAGGAGGCAAAACCCTCCCTCCCTTCTCCCTCTTATGTCTCATTTTAATTGAAACTATTCCACTGATTGTAGACTTTAGTTTTTTTTACAGGAAACACATCTCTCCTCTTGGTCACAGCGTTAAAAGGTTATCGCTCAGCCTTGAACTAAGTTTTTTGACTGATGGGAATTGGTCTCTCCTCCTCGTGGGAACTCTAGCATTGATGAAGAGGTTTTGTGTTGGTATGTCCACCTTGGGAACTCAAACCCCCTCTTTGGAATGTGATTAAGGTTATGAGGTTCCTAAAGATGGCACCTTTCAAACCCCTCCAAAGCTTGAGATCGAGACCTTACTCTCAAGGTCTTCCTTCTAGCTTTAGCCTTGTCAAAGAGATCGAGTGGGCTACATGTCTTGCTTGTTTTATCTCACTTCACACTCCAAAGAGTGGAAAGATCTGTCACTCCTTTTTACCAGTGTATTGTCAAGACACCAAATCCATCAATTAATGATAACTGATTTTACTCATTTACATTTTTAGGAATCAAGGAGGTAACTTATGATCCTCACATTTTGTTGATTTGTACTGTGAGAGCAGTTTGTCGTTACCTTATATGAACTGTTCTCCGTCGCTCCACCCTAACTGTAAGCACAAATAACTAGAAATATAAAATTTTTCTGGTTAGATTAATTCGTCCTTGAAGCATACAAGTCTTTCGGCGAGGTGTCAACTGGGGCCCCTTCCAAAGTGCGTGACATACATGGTTTTGCTGCAACCTTAGCTTTCTGTGAAAATCACTCTGTAGCTCAAATCCTTAGTGCAGGTGTTTGGAAGAGACAGACCACCTTCACTGCCTATTACTTGAAAGTCTGCACCAAAGATCACTGGATACTTTCTCTTTGGGCCCAGTGGTAACTGCACAGTAAATAATCTGAGAATTATGCCTTTGCAGGACAGGTAAATGTTACAATTGTCAGGTTTTCTCAGAGTAAGTGTATATGAGAGTAATATGAATGAATTCTTCTTTCTCTTCTGAGCATCCCTTTCTTTGGGGAGTATCAGCATAGAAAACCACTTATGTTGGTAAGAATATCTTTGTGGCTCTATTTGTCAATTTTGAACTTATGGATTTTATTTTAAATTGTTCATATAAACCACAAACCTGTTTGGCTGTGACTCAGTCACTCACCTATTTTTCATGAGGCTGACATCTTGACCTTATCTGTCATACGAGCTGGCCAAGTTTGTCTTAATTATCATCCTTTGTGTTACATGTTAGGTAGACTCCCTATCTTTTACTGAGACATTATCCCACTTAAGAAGAGGAGGGTTTGTATTTTGCGTAGGAACAAACTATAAATTTAAGAATAATTTGTAATTTTCCTAGCTATACAAACCTGCCTCATTTAATCT
Source organism: Palaemon carinicauda (assembly GCF_036898095.1). Lineage (NCBI taxonomy): Eukaryota > Metazoa > Arthropoda > Malacostraca > Decapoda > Palaemonidae > Palaemon > Palaemon carinicauda. Next base: position 60,451,221 of record NC_090766.1, on the reverse strand, counting down.
GTCCCACTGCATTGACCACTGAAGTCCAGACCATGAGTAAGTGATGTGAGTTCTGCTGACTCGGCTGCTCCTACCCTATGTGGATGGCACCTATACACTGTTACCAGAATGCCTTAATTTCCTTAATTCTGGTCATAGCAGCAACACAGTAAAAACATTCAAATGACTTGGGTTTGTATAGCTTGGAAAAATACAAATATTTCAAAAATTCAGTGTTAATTTTGATTAATCATCCATAAATGCTGTAGTCTTCAAAAGAATGCAAAAGAATATTAAATGGGTTTTAATTTACTTTGTCAAAATTTTGAATTCTGCAAATGCCCAAATGATGATGATCATAATGGCAGTGAAAAGTTTCTACAAAGTTAGTGAAGCATGTGGTAGGATAGGAAATGAAGTGAGCGATTGGTTTCCGGTGAGAGGGGGGCTGAGACAGGGATGTGTGATGTTGCCATGGTTTTTTAACTTGTATGTTGATGGAATGGTGAGAGAGGTGAATGCTCGAGTGCTTGGACGAGGATTGAAACTGGTAGACGAGAATGATCATGAATGGGAGGTAAATCAGTTGTTGTTTGCGGATGATACTGTACTGGTTGCAGACTCAAAAGAAAGCATGGCCGATTAGTTACAGAATTTAGAAGGGTATGTGAGAGAAGGAAGTTGAGAGTTAAGGTGGGCAAGAGTAGGGTTATGAGATGTACGAGAAGGGAAGGTGGTGCGAGGTTGAATGTCATGTTGAATGGAAAGTTTCTTGGGGAGGTGGATCAGTTTAAGTTCTTGGGGGTGTTGTTGCAACAAATAGTGGAGTGGAAGCTGATGTACATCTGAGAGTGAATGAAGGAGGCAAAGTGTTGGTTACAGTGAAGGTAGTAGTAAAGAATAGAGGATTGGGCATGAATGTAAAGAGAGTTCTTTATGAGAAAGTGATTGTACCAACTGTGATGTATGGATCGGAGTTGTGGGGAATGAAAGTGACGGAGAGACAGAAATTGAATGTGTTTGAGATGAAGTGTCTGAGGAGTATGGCTGGTGTATCTCGAGTAGTTAGGGTTAGGAACTACCTTCCCTCCTCGTACATCTCATAACCTTACTCTTACCCACATTAACTCCCAACTTCCTTCTCACACACCCTTCCAAATTCTGTCACTTATCGGCCAAGTTTCTCTTCTGCGTCTGCAACCAGTACAGTATCATCCGCAAACAACAACTGGTTTACCTCCCATTCATGGTCATTCTCATCTATCAGTTTTAATCCTCGTCCAAGAACTCGAGCATTCACCTCTCTCACCACTCCATCAACGTACAAGTTAAACAACCACGGCGACATCACACATCCCTGTCTCAGCCCCACTCTCACCGGAAACCAATCACTCACTTCATTTCCTATCCTAACACATGCTTTACTACCTTTGTAGAAACTTTTCACTGCTTGCAACAACCTTCCACCAACCCCATATAACCTCATCACATTCCACATTGCTTCCCTGTCAACTCTTATCATACGCTTTCTCCAGATCCATAAACGCAACATACACCTCCTTACCTTTTGCTAAATATTTCTCGCATATCTGCTAACTGTAAAAATCTGATTCATACAACCCCTACATCTTCTAAAACAACCCTGTACTTCTAAAATTGCATTCTCTGTTTTATCCTTGATCCTATTAATCAGTACTCTACCATTTACTTTTCCAACTACACTCAACAAACTAATACCTCTTGAATTACAACACTCATGCACATCTCCCTTATCCTTATATAGTGGTACAATACATGCACAAACCCAATCTACTGGTACCATTGACAACACAAAACACATATTAAACAATCTCACCAACCATTTAAGTACAGTCACACCCCCTTCCTTCAACATCTCAGCTCTCATACCATCCATACCAGATGCTTTTCCTACTCTTGTTTCATCTAGTGCTCTCCTCACTTCCTCTATTGTAATCTCTCTCATTCTCATCTCCCATCACCAGCACCTCAACACCTGCAACAGCAATTATATCTGTCGCCCTATTATCCTTAACATTCAGTAAACTTTCAAAATATTCCGCCCACCTTTTCCTTGCCTCTTCTCCTTTTAACAACCTTCCATTTCCATCTTTCACTGTCTCTTCAATTCTTGAGCCAGCCTTCCTTACTCTCTTCACTTCTTTCCAAAACTTTTTCTTATTCTCTTCATATGAATGACCCAATCCCTGACCCCATTTCAGGTCAGCTGACCTCTTTGCCTCACTTACCTTGCGCTTTACTTCCACTTTTTTCTCTTTATTTTTCATACTTCGCTACATTATTACTCTGCAGCCATTTTTCAAAAGCCCTCTTTTTCTCTTCCACTTTTACCTTCACTCCTTCATTCCACCATTCACTGCCCTTCCTCTTGCTGCCTCCAACAACCTTATTGCCACACACATCACTTGCAATCCTAACAAAAATTTTTTTTACTAACTTCCACTCCTCCTCTAAATTACCAGTTTCTCTTACTTTCACTTCGTCATATGCCATTTTCAACCTTTCTTGATATTTACTTTTTACCCCCCGGTTTTATTAGCTCTTCAACCCCCATATCATAATTATTCATAATTTTTTGTATGTAGTTATTGGTCAAAGATTCATTTTAGAATTTGAAGAAAAGTTTTATCCTATTATTTTTGCAAACTGAACTTGTCTAGGTATTTCCTAGTTTAGGTCGAGTAAAGATATTTTCATCATTATACCATTATGTTGTTTACTCTTATAGCACTTGATAAATATATATTTTGAAGTTTTATATTTTGCAGAAAGGAATGTTGTGTGGTATGTGTGGAGCAGAATTCGATGAGTGGCAGCGCATGCCCAAGGTTCTCACGTGCGGTCATACGTTTTGCTGTGACTGCCTCCTATCTCTATCGCGCGATTCGGAAGTAAAATGCCCTGCTGGTTGTGCTTACGTAACTTTATCGAATTCTTGTATTTCAGGTAAGTTTAGCTCTGAAAGGGTGTTGGATCATTGGTTAGGTTATCAAAACAAAAAGAAAATAGTCTGTAAGGCATGATATGATGGCCATAGCTATGCTTAGGCCAAGATTTTTATATACAATATTGCAATGAAGGCTTCTAAAATCTTTAAGCTCTTTTTGTATAAATGAATACCTTAGGCTTAGAGTTTCACTAGAATAATCTAGGGTAAGGTAACCAAAGTTTCACTAGAATAATCTAGGGTAAGGTAATCTTTAGCCTGATAATGAAAGTTGATGTACGTTAGGTGTTAGCTGCTGTATGATAACGTGTAGCATTTTGATGAGGTTTAAAATAAGGTAATCTAACTGAATAATTAATAGTAATTACACCAACCAACTTGAAACTATTATAGAGTACATGTAGGCTCCTATTTTATAATTGTGATTTGTAAAATTTTATAAAATAATAAGCATTACTAGCAATCATCATTGCTTTCAGCTCTTCCCTTTTCTATATGGGGTTGCTGTTTTTAGTCAGCCTTCTCCATCTTCCTCTACCTTGTACATCTTGTTTTCTTAGACCCTTTTCCTTCATGTCACTCAATTATTTATCTTTCCACCTGAATTTAGGCTTTTCCTTCCTTCTACTCTCCACCTCCATGTTCATTACCCTTTTACACATATGTTCATATCCTCATGACATGACATACTTTTTTTTTTACTAGCAATAAACATGTTTTATAAGGTATATTTCCAGGGAATAAATGATAACGTAACCTCCTGGAGCAGGTATTACTTTTTCTAATTTAGATTATTTTTTTAGAAAAATTGTCAATTCCACAATTCAGCGTTTTAAGATTTTCAAGGCATTACACAGTAATACCTCTGTATTCGGCCATAATGTTCCAAAAAGTGGGTCGAATACCGAATAATTTCCCATTATAAATAATGTAGAGGTGAATAATGCATTCCAAGCTCCAGTAGATGTATTAGCATAAAAAGTGAGGCAGTTATGTAGTTTTTACACAAACGGGAAATGCAATAACACAAACCTCAATAAAAGTGAAAACAGAAGTAACTTTAACATAAGAAAGCTTAGCTATTTGGTTGCGATATGACAGCGTAAGTGGATGGTGGTGTAGGGAGAAAGATAGGAGTTATTGCAGAGGGGGGAATCCCCTTCCATAAAAATTCTGGTAGTTGCAGTTTGGTGTTTTTTCCCTTTTCTGTTGCTTTGGGGCAGGTTTTTCTTTAATTAAAAACTGATTGAATGTTTGTCGCATTACAGTAATGAGATGTAACATTATCATTGAAAAGGTTCACAGCCCTATTGGTTATTACAGTAACAGGATGAGTTTTTTTCAACAAAAACTTTTACTTCTCTCCATTTAGCATAGATTTCTAGTGCCTTTTCACAAATACATTCTTCGCTGGTGATATCACCTCGTAACTTTCTCATATATAAAGATAGGTTGCAACTCTACTTCCTCAAGTACCCGAGGCTTTTGCTTCGTGAAAGTAGTCTCTCCTTTAGCAACATTAGCTCCCTTTATTATTTCTTTGTTCTTTGAAATTGTCGGTATCGTCGACTTACCCATAGAGCATTTGAGAGCAAGATCCTAAATCCATTCCCTTTCCGTGCTTGGGAATTATTTCATTTTTCAGTTCAATAGTTGTTCTCACTTATCCTTTTTTCTTGACCACTTTCACTCTTGTTTTTCTTTGGACCCATGTGTAACTGCTTTGTTAGAGAATTGGTATTTTACACTTAACTCTTTTATTGAAACCCGATTTGTTTGGTCTTTGAGATGTTCAAATACCGAGGTCCTTCTGTGTATGAAATTAAAATATTTAAGAAGATCAAACCCTTTTGGTACAACACTTAGTTATGATTGGCTAAAAAATTTTGCTAAATTTTAGGTACTAAGGTACTATGATCTTTATGCAGGGTATTTAGAATTGGAGTTTAATAAAATATTGAAAAAGCAAATTAAACAATGACTAGGTTAAGTAAAATTTGGAAATCAAATTGTCTGAAATTACATATAAAGTCAGGCTATATATCAGTTTGGTGAGATCATTTACATTATGGACTTGAATCATGGTATGACAAAGAAACAATATTTAACAGATTTAGTAGATTTGAAAACAAAGCCCTCAGAAGAATATTGGGAGTTTATTGGGCGGATAGAATTAGAAATTAAAATCTTTAAGAGATTACCCGCGTGCCAAATGTGGATGAGATCATGATGAGGGGTAGATGGAGAGTGTTTGGACATGCTCTTTGGACTCCTTAACAGAGATTAGTTTATCAAACTTTTAGCTGGGCTCCACAAGACACTAGAAGAGTTGGAAGACCGAGGCCGCCTACATGGCTGAGGACTTGAGTGTGAAGGAAATGATGAATGGAGAAGGATTGATTTAAAAGCTTAAACGGGCAAAATCTAATTGAGCCCCTTTGCGTCAATAGGCATAGGAAGATATGATAATGAGGATCTCGCACTGTACAGTACTTTATATGAAACTAGATTTAATACTATAGGTTTTTTCTTGCTTTAGTCCAATTTTCACTTTAATTCAAGAACATACAGCTTGAAAAGAGGGGATATGGTAACAAATCTCAAGTACCAGGTATGGTGAGCAGTGTAAGGCAGACTGTATGTGATGTACCCTTAGGAAAATACTACTAACAAGAAATTTTGTTTGTTTTTGGACAGGGTTATCTAATTCGAGCATTTCTCTGCATAAACAAGACGCTAGCTTATCGCCGTCCTTACCAATAATGACGTCAGGTTATGGACAGCAAAATGGTGCACAAAGGTAGGACTTGAGTATTTTTACATGTATGGTTTGTTTTTTACCTATTTTTTCCTTATTATTTAAAGATTCTTTTGATATTCTGATATCTCAGTGGAAGATGAAAGCCACTGTCTTGAAAATATTGAATTCTGTCTTTATTGATAATCATAGGAATATGAAAAGAGTTTGCTGGTGATGTCATTTTGAAAGAAGGGATGATGACTTAATTCTATAGAAAAATATGAAGTTGGAAGAAGTCTGTTGTAGTACTTCTCTAAAAGAAAGTCAAAGGTGGTGGGTACGATAAGAAACATTGAGAAGGGTCGAAGGGGTTAGCCATGTTCTATGACATAAATGCTCAATGAAGACCTTAGGAATGCTCAAAGATGAATGTTTTTATGTTTCACAGTGGTTCATCATCCTATAGTGAAAGTATTTCTCCGATAGGATTTTATTGTACTGCAATCTTCCTCCTTGTTCTTATTGCATTAAAAAAAAATATGATAAAATTAGAAATGGGAATGCCTAAAACCCATTTATTGATCTGTTTTCTGCATGCATTTCATTTGTTTGTATATTTTCTTGGTTTGTTAATTTCTCTCTCATTTTTTATCTTATTTTGTATTTTTCTAATTTCCCCTATATTTGAATTGCGTTTTCATCATAGAAGTATCTATGGAATTTTTTATTTCATTGAACATGGAGAATACTTTGTTACACAATACTGTGTTAAGAATAATTGTTGGAATTTATTTTTTTATATTAAAGTTACATATGATGTGATTGAAGAAGAAAAAGTTGAGAATCTGTTTTAGCTACTTGATTTAGTTTTATAATATGTACAGACTTATAGTACATTCCTGCTCCTATCTTTACAGCAGAGCTGGTAGTAGTCCGTTGCCAATGGTATGCTGCACGTGTCCTAAAATTGCCGCAGACGACATGTGTAGTAGTCAGGGCCATCAGCTCATCCCGGAGGATCAGGCTCGAGATATATTGAGTAGTCAGCTTCAAACGACTCGTGACTTAACCCTTAAGCAATTACGGCATGCCATGAGCATGAGGGCATCCATGAAAGAACGTTTAGAGAGAACCGTGCATAGTGTAGAAAAGTTTGTAGATGAACTTCGTAGAAAGGTAAGGGTGTGTGAATTATATAAATGCTCAAGTTTAGGATAAGCTTATCTTTTTGATGAAGCAAATTTTCATCACCATTGAATTCTTTTTCTTTCCCTATTCACTTATTTTATCCAGTATTGCCAATTGTATGGTACTGTATTTTATGTTTTTAAGTTGGTAAATTTTTATTTCGCATACAGTAGTTTATCTCGGTTATAAAGATTTGCATCAGATTTTGAGTTCCTACAAGGAATACAAACATTTGTTCTTTCAGCGAGGTAAATATAGTTGATTGTTGGTTGAAGCAATTTTCACTTTGAACTAGGCTACTGGACAGTACAGACATACTTGTCTGCGGGTATCTCCATCCTCATTTGGCTGTCTTAATCTTTTGGATTGCCTTTCAGATTGAATAAATGCTCTTACTGACACTTTTATGAGAGATATTAATGTTATTAGTAAAGAATATGTAGTAGGAGTACTTTAGTTTTATGTGCTATCTGCTGTTATCCAAGATACTTGTTCCTTTTGGTTGGCATGTCCAAGAACGTGGATCTAAGGAAATTGGTTTTCCATAGACATCATTGATACTCTTTCTGAGTAAGGATAGGATGTTTGCCTTTTTCCCCACAGTTTTTGCTGATACTTGAAGGTTATAAGATTGTGATCTCTTTTTCCAGTGAGTATGACATCATCAGTCTGCACCACACCAGAAAAGACTTAACTTCTTCAATCTCCCTTTTCTCAAGTGTCTTTGCTTCTTTCAAGAACAAGTAGAAGACAAGAAGGCATGTTTGAAGAAGTTCAGTAAGACCTATCAGTAGGAGTGGTGTATTGTTGACTCCTACTGTTTTGTTCCCCGTGGGACAGACTGTGTTGTACCAAATATGTTCTGCTCGAAAAAGGGATGCCAGTACAGTACGTTCTTGCCACGTTCGCCTGGGAAGATGGTACGTTCTGGGAATGTTCCCCTCCATGAGTGTACGTATTGCAATATAGTACAGTACAAGTTACACACACCCTGCAGGCAGAAAGGGCTCCCTTATATGATTCTCTCTCATATATTTGGAAACAGTGTTTACTGAAGCGTTATCGGCATGCGCTGCTACAACTTTTACCTCTTCAACTGTTGTGGAAGTAAGCAAAGCACAAGACTACATATTGATACGAGATTCTCAAAATATTGACAGATTCCTTTTGAGTAATTTTGTGGGATTAGAAATGCTGTACCAAAACCCGACCTTCCTAATGGGAAGGGGTCTCAGTACGAGTTACAGGAGCGTAACTTCTTCCTTGTTCTAGATCTCATGTGAGAGTGAGACCAAGCACAAGCACTGCTGGTCAGGATGTCGGCAGTCGCCTTCATCCCTCCCCTGCCTCTGATCATTCCAGAGGCAAAGCATGCACACCAATAATGAGAACTGCCCCCTAAAAATCTGTCAAATGTGAAGGAGGGTTTTCGGGTAATTCCTCTGAGTGATGCGAATCATCCCTGACCGATCTCTCCCCGCATACACTTGGGGGAAATGGTACATATTGTGAACATGTCTTCTCTGGAAGACTATCCTTGTATATTCTCGTCTTACGAGAGGTTACGTATCAGGAATACTTTCTTTCCCGAGAAGGTGTTTTGATTCGCGATACAGGTGATCACACGCTTAATACCATTGCTGTCTTGTGCGAGAATGGTAAGGTCTGCCCTCGTCCCCTTCCTTAAAAGTACAATCATTAAGCAGATTAAGTGATGACATTAACATACTGTCTCGTCCCAGCTACTCAATCACCATGTACACAATTTCTTGGCCTGTACTTGGTATTTTATGGAGAGGGTGTTATGCCTGTGGACTATATTCCGTCAGCGGGACAAAATGTCTCTTCACAACTCCTGGTCTCATACCAGGTGTAGTACCTGTATGTGCTGATAACTTGTCCACATATGTAGATGATCCTAGTACATACCGGGAACATAATTGTTCCGTAACCGAAATACAAACCACGCTATTTACAAAGGGTTATTACTTTTAGCGTAGCTGAAATGGCGAGCCATTAGAATTTAACGAGGGTGTATTACCCCCGCGCTAGTTAGCGGGGGGGTAGGGGAGTGGTAGCTAGCTACCCCTCCTCCCCCTCACACACAGGTGAATACTCACTTTCACTTTTGGCTCGGACTGTGACAGACGTGTCTGTCTTGGTCCTCGCTTGGCAGCCATTGTCTGTTTTGTCTTTACTTAATCGCTTACTTTTCTTTTACTCAATATATATGTAAACATGTTTTCATGTTTGTATATATATTTGAGTATAGAAATAAGTAAGTTTCCTTTTCAGATGTGTGTGTGTAGTGTACGATATCTACGTGGAGGCCTCGGCAGTTAGGCCACCACGGCCTAATTTTATGGGTTGCGATCGAGTTTGACTTCGGTCTTTCTCTCTCTCTCTCTCTTGAGGTCGTTCACCCTTTTACTATGTTTTACTACGCCCTTGTAGCTTCCTTCCCGTGTGGGTGGGGTTGCTACGCCGTACATTTTGTCTCAATTAGTTTATGAATCTAATTGTAGTTGTTATTTTTTCAGCTTGTAGAACGATTCCTTTCGGGGTTTTCGTTTTTTTCTTTAGTGTTCATTCATTTTTAAATTACATAATTACATAGTTACATAATTATAATTGTTATAATTCTGTTTTGGTTACAGCTCTCCTTCCGCGAGTGTAAGTGGTTGTGAGGGCACGTGCCTGTTGTGTAATTCTTGTTCCTTTTCCTCGGGATTCCTCTTCGGAGCCTTCCCGGGGGAATGAATGTGTACTAATATTATTTGTTTTATTTTTTTACAGTTACCGATCTAGTTCGTTTCTGTAACATAGCAACGGTGTGAGCTGTCTGGTTGAGTCCTGGGGATTCGGCTGTTGCTGCCTCCCCCCTTGTATTGTCGTCAGGGGCGTGTCTCCTTCTACTGGTAGTACTCCCGTGTCGACGGACAGCTCTCCAGTTCATTTTAGAACAGTCAGGAGGCTTGCCTCCTTGGGCGGATAACTTTCCTTCCGAGGGAAGTTTTTTCCTGTCCAGGCTTGAGCTTTTCCTCTTTTGGGGGGTTCTTCTCTTGCCTTTTTTTCGTGCGACTATGCTCTTGGTGCTGAGCGGTCGCACCTGCAGTTTCGCTCAAGGGGCTGGGCAACTGCAGGAGCTCCTCTTCGGAGGATTGCTCCTTTTAGGTCACTGGCTGACCAGTCTCTTCCACGAAGTGTTTCTCTTTCGTTCGCGAGAGAGTACACTCATAGAGACTCCTCTTCGGAGGTTTCTTCTGTTGCTGTTGCTGTTGGCCTCCCTCGCCGTAAGGCCCACCGTCCGCCTCGTCGTAAGGGCCTCTCATCTCCCTATAAGGGTGCTTGAGGCGCCTTTTTGAATCTCCGTTTGCAGCCTACAACTTCTTTTTCTCGATCTTCCGTCTTGGTGCAGATGGACAGCAGTCTAATCTCGTCTTCCGACGGGCAACGGTCTTCCCGACGGACAACGGTCTTCCCGACGGACAGCGGTCTTCCGACGGACATCAGTCTCCCGGCGGACAACGATCCCTTCGGGGCAAAGGGTTGCCCCCACGGGGGTTCTTCCCTTGCGTGTCAGGGTTTCCCTGCGCGCCCTTCTGTTCGTCAGCGCTCTCCTGTTCGTCAGCGCTTTCAAGATGATCTTCCCTGCGGTTCCTGTTACGTGCCCTGTGCGCCCACGTTCGCCCTCGCGATCTAGAACTTCGGTTCAGGTCGGGGTCAAGGACTCTTCTTTGCGCAGGCTTCCACGCGTAGCCTTCTGCTCGTCAGCGATCATCAGCTCGTCAGCGATCATCAGCTCGCCAGCGATCGTCAGCTCGTCAGCGATCATCAGCTCGCCAGCGATCGTCAGCTCGTCAGCGATCATCAGCTCGCCAGCGATCTCCGGATCGCCCACGTGTGTTACAGCTGGCACGCCAACGTTCTCCAACACTTCTGAAGGAACATGGTTCGCCAGCTACTAGCTCAACTGCGAATGCTGATCGCCATCGCGCGACCCTCAACTGCAGATGCTGATCGCCATCGCGCGACCCTCAACTGTGGATGCTGATCGCCATCGCGCGACCCTCAACTGCGGATGCTGATCGCCATCGCGCGACCCTCAACTGCGGATGCTGATCGCCATCGCGCGACCCTCAACTGCGGATGCTGATCGCCATCGCGCGACCCTCAACTGCGGATGCTGATCGCCATCGCGCGACCCTCAACTGCGGATGCTGCTCGCCATCGCACAACCCTGAACGATTGCCCGCTTACGCATGCTGCTCCTCATCGCACCACCCTGAACGATCGCCCTCTTGCAGATGCTGATCACCATCGCACCCTTTCACGCGATCATTCACCTGCGCATGCTGCTCGCCATCGCACAACCCTGAACGATTGCCCGCTTTCGCATGCTGCTCCTCATCGCACAACCCTGAACGATCGCCCTCTTGCAGATGCTGATCACCATCGCACCCTTTCACGCGATCATTCACCTGCGCATGCTGCTCGCCATCGCACAACCCTGAACGATTGCCCGCTTTCGCATGCTGCTCCTCATCGCACAACCCTGAACGATCGCCCTCTTGCAGATGCTGATCACCATCGCACCCTTTCACGCGATCATTCACCTGCGCATGCTGCTCGCCATCGCACAACTCTGAACGATTGCCCGCTTTCGCATGCTGCTCCTCATCGCACAACCCTGAACGATCGCCCTCTTGCAGATGCTGATCACCATCGCACCGAATCACGCGATCATTCACCTACACATGCTGCTCGCCATCGCTTACCGCCAGCGATCTTCTTCACCTACGCGGCAGCACGATCCCTCGCCGTCACGCCCATTCGCCTGCGCGCCTGCGCGATCGCTCGCCTGCGCGCCCGCGCGATCGCTCGCCTGCGCGCCCGCGCGATCGCTCGCCTGCGCGCCCGCGCGATCGCTCGCCTGCGCGCCCTCGCGACCGCTCGCCTGCGCGCCCGCGCGACCACTCGCCTGCGCGCCCGCGCGACCATTCGCCTTTGCGCGACCGTTCGCCCTCGCGCGACCATAGTTCGCGGCGAATTCCACAGCCGGTGGTAGCAGCAGGGACGCGTGCTCCTAGGCGGCACTCGGGATCACCTCCATCCAAGCACAGGTTGGTAGTGCAGGACGAAGACAGGTCAGTACAGCATTCTTCCCACCTTCTTTTCAGGCAGGAACCGTCGTGTCCTCTCCAAGGATCGCCCGATCCCTTTCACCTTAGCGAGGATTTCGGACTCTGTGTCCTTGGAGCAGCAGACATGGTTTGATCCGCTGGCACGGGCGTTAATGAGGGTTATGAAACCAGCACTCACCGGCCAGGGTAACAAACCAGCGGCTGTCTCTCCTACGCTGAAGAGAAAGAGAGGAGTGGACTTCGTGGTGACTTCCCCCAGGGCGAAGTTGGTTCCCAAGAGGTCGGTCTCGAGGGTCCCCTCTCCTGCACGAGTACTCTCTCCTTCTCCCGCCCTGGAAAATTTTTGGCGGGGGGTCTTTCCGTTGAAGATTTCTCCATCGGACAAGGGGTGACTGCTTACCTCTTCCTCTGGGAGCTTACCAGGTTCTTTCCCTCCTCGGTTACGGCCCGAGGTTTGGTTCAAGGAAGCTACAGGAAGATCAAGGGTACTTTCCTCCTCTCGAGCTCAGGCACCTTGGCCTTTCGTCGTTAAGTATCTACTTGCGGACAAGCTCAATGTTGTACCATCTGGACGCACTGACTGAAGGCTTCCTTCGGGTGTCTCATCTGTGGAGGTCAACGACCTCAGACACCCTTCCATCCTTGAGAAGAGTTTTGTCTTTGCCCAAGGACAGAGACTTAAACATCTGCTGTGCGGAGTAAATCGACTTCCGGTTTCACTCCTCCAAGGCGCTTTCTTCCAGACTCTGCAGGGCTCCAGCTCCCTTTTCTTTCAACCACGTCGGCCTAAGTTATCGGCTACGACAACTGGGACAAGGTGTCCAATTGCAGTTTCCTCCTGTCAGGAACAGATGGCACGGGAGACTCCCCCGGGGGGGCATAGTCCTAAAAGGAGTTCACGAACTCTAGGATTGCAGGTTTTTTCGCTGGGAGGATGCTTAAGGTTACTCATCCGAATGACAGCTTCCCGATGCCCATTCCCGCACAATCTCTGTGAGTAGCCAAGGATATCGCGCCTGCCGTCTCTGTCAGCGAATTCAGTGTCTCTGAACCTCTATGCCATAGCATCAGCAGAGTTGCCCGGTTGGGCAGAATGATCCATACCTTAGGCGAAGGTCTTCCTTAGGATCATCGACGGCTTCACCCCCTGCCCCCTCAGTCGATCCTTTCTTGTAAGGAAGGATCTGAGAGGGGATGTCCATAGTCGACCTCTCAGCCCTGATCAAGTTTGTCGAACAAACTTCGGCCAGCGTAGACCAGCAGAATCGATCAGACTGGTAACGAGGCGACAGGACTCCTTTAACCCTGGATCGGAAGGACGGGTACTTTCAGTTTCCATTCCATCCATCTTCCAGGGTGCTCGTCGAATTCAGCCTAAACTGCAAGTATTCCTGCTTATGATGCAGTGTGGCTATCCCGCCGTGGCATAGCAGGTTTGTTTCCCCAGAGAACTCTCCCTGCCTTCCTCTTGGCCGCTCAGGTGCAGACTTCCGCCTCCTCTGCTGTTTGGAGGGCTGGTCAACTCCGGTAGGCTCGGGTTTCGACCTTCTTCAGCGCCGGGAAAAGCTTCCGAATGCTGACCATGAGTGTGGGCTCATGGTATTTTCCTTGGAGCCTTCTCTTCCTCTGCCTCAACATCTGGAGTATCTGGCCATGATATTGAGTCAACCGCCTTACCACGTTGGAAACCCCGCTTCTCGTCCGTCCAGCGAGGTTAAGCAACGTCGGTACTTGGATGGGTGACCACCTGGGGACGCCAGATTCTGTTACCACATCCTCCGAGCCTTCCTTTCGGTTGACTGTGGCAAGACTGAGGAGAGTCGCAGTACCTGTTCTCAGTCAAGCAGAGTTTTCAGCCCTACCTTGGAACGTTTCCTAGTTCTTCTTTCCTCATTGACCCGTTTATAGTCCGAACGGTCGCCTCAGGATAAGTTCCATGTGGGGCGATCCAAGTTCCGGTGGCTTCAGGCAATGTTTAACCGGACTCCCTGGCCCTATGGGACCAGCGGAACTATTAAACCTGCAATGGGTGTTGACCTATGGAGCCTCTTGATGGTAGTGGATATTCTCGTCCTTTCCCCACATTCTTGATGCGGTTCTCGGACTCGTCAAAGGAAAGGGGGGGGGGGGGCATGTTCCGGTCCAGGCCTATGGTCAAGACCTGAAGGATACCTCTCCATCATTCAGGCAGGCTTAAGGGCCTTAGTCTGGCCCCTCTTCAGATCCTACCGCTCCTGCCAAGTCGCCCGTTGCGTGTCGACTTCATGCTAACCAGCAGGGGACGCATTTTCACACCTTCACATCTTGCAGTAGAGATACCGGGATGATTGAGATTCTCTCAATTCCACCATCGGCTCTCTCATTCCAGGCAGGGGAATGTTTCTCTCAGACTATCCGAGCAGAGCCTCATAGAGAGAGTGTACCTAGGGGTCTTTGACCTTGGGTAACCAGCAAGTGCTGGTCTGGGGGACCTGATCGCGACAGCTTGGAACCTCAAGCTTCCGCTAGTTTTCCCCCCAGTCTCAGACCCCGAGACTCTGGCAAGATGCATTCCGGTGATGGTGGGACAACTTCGACGCCTGCGTCTTCCCTCCTTTTTGTCTGCGGACAATGGGTCTCAACAAAACCAGGTTGTCTGTCAACCTTTCAATGGGAGAGCTCCACTGGGACTATGCGCAGAACGGTTTCTGGACCCTCTGCTTCCCCTGACGGAACTCCCGGGAGAGCTTCTCCCACGGCGCAGACTACTCAAGCAACCACACTGCGACATCTCTCCCGAACCGGGGCGTCGCTTCGGCTTCATGCCTGGAGACACTACGCCTCCTCCTCTAGAAGAGACAACCCGCTACAGTCGCGGTACGGAGGTCGCGTCATCTGCGATAGTCATCCACAGGGGTCTCCCAGGCAAAGTGAAGAGTCTAAGGTGGTTGGTGCCGTGGGAGATATACCTCTTCCCGTGAGGCCTCTTCTCCAGCAATAACGGTCTTATTGCCTTTCGGCGGGAGGAAACTCCTTTCCGCTCTTGGCAATGAAGCCTGTCGCTCAGCCTTTCCCTGACCTTCAGGCTTAAAGGAATAACTTTTTCCTGCCCGCTGGATCTATCCTCGCTCATGCGAAGCTACGATCGTCCCTGCCCTAGTCGGAGGAAGACCTCCAACTTGGAGCATGGCTCGGACTTTTAGTCCTTTAAGAGATCTTCTCAAGACCCTTTTACGACAGGCCTCGGATAGTATTCCGCCTTGGGTCTTCTGCTCACTCTGGCCACGGCCAGTGTGTAAGCAATCTTCTTAGTCTCTTACTACTCCCCCCTTTCTAAGGAAGAGGGGAAGGCAACATTCAGGCTCGCTCCTGAGTTGTTGGCTAGACTCAGAATCTGAGGGTCCCGACCCTTCGGTCCGATTCATTCAAGATTTTGAGTCTCCATTCTGTGTCTGATGTCCCAAGACCTTCTCTTTCTTGCCAGTACAGGAATCGAGAGGTTAGCGCTGGGAACAGCTGCAGTTTGGCCTCAGTTGCAGCCGATTTGGGAACACAAGGAGAACATGGGGGGAGAGTCACCAGTATACCTCTTCAGCCCGGACTCAAGGACATTCATCTCGACCTGTCTTCAGACCCTCCCCCGTCACGTCGCCCTACAGCACGATGTTGGATACATCGCAACGTCCCTCGCCTTCGAGTAATACTACTCTGTGACGCAGGTGCTACAAGCTGGAGTCTGGAAGCGTCTGATGACCTTCGCAGCCCGCTTCCTGCAGGGCGTGACCCACAGGAGTCTCGATACGTTTTCTATCGCTCTGTGGTGGCTACACAACAGCTGGTCTAACCTCAGGCTCCTTTTTGGACAGGTAGCAGAAGGTTGAGGGCATTGTTATCAGGTTTTAGTCTGCATGAACGAAAGAAGTATGTCTGGCTCTTACTTCTTTCTTCATCATCCCCTCTACGGGGAAGCAGCATCCTGGTCTCTGCATAGCTGACCTCGAACCTCTGCAGGTAAACCATGCTTCCTTGTGTTCCGAGTATTGAGTCAATACTGTCGCGTCCCCCATACCCTGACGAGGTGGTATTGGGAACGTCCTAACCCAGAGTTCCTTCTGGAACTCCAGGTCAACTGCCTAAGACGGGTCACACTTCTTCCTTCACACACAAGCTTACGTAGGCCACATGGTTCCTTGCGGTGCAAGGAACTTGTGAGGTGCAGGGACTCCTTTTCTCGAGTGCGACTCACTCGGATTCTGAGTCCCCGGGTAAAGCCAAAGCCAGTATGGCTGGGGACTTTCCACCCTTCCTAAGGGATAAGTCACCCTTTGTAAATAGCGTGGTTTGTATTTCGGTTACGGAACAAATGACAAATTCGAAGATAATTTGTATTTTTCCTAACCATACAAACCTTAGCTATTTACACATATTTGCCCGCCAGCCCTGTCCCCCAAGACAAGTCCTACCTCTAAGTGAAAGTGAGTATTCACCTGTGTGTGAGGGGGAGGAGGGGTAGCTAGCTACCACTCCCCTACCCCCCCGCTAACTAGCGCGGGGGTAATACACCCTCGTTAAATTCTAATGGCTCGCCATTTCAGCTACGCTAAAAGTAATAACCCTTTGTAAATAGCTAAGGTTTGTATGGTTAGGAAAAATACAAATTATCTTCGAATTTGTCATTTTCAGTGTATCACTTCTTAGATGTTACGAGATCTAACACCTGCCTTTTTTTCAAAGTGACTTTCAGGTCACCAAACTTCTGGTATATACTTCATTCCAGCTTTTACAAAGCACGATATGGTGGCAGATGAACCTGTGGTCGTTTTCATTGCAAGTTCTTCCATTTATGAAAGCTGAGTACAATATGCTTCTACTGCTTTCCCTTTGTATTTTGTCTTCACAGGAATGTTCCAATTGTGTGCTTTCCGGGTTATGTCCCACACATTATGATCAGAACTCACACTCCTCCTCTGGATGATTGTTAGTTTCGAGTCACCAGACACCTTGTACACTTAGTACCTGTTCCTTCCTAGTACCTCCAGTCCAGAGATCCTTCAACGCTCGAGATCTTCTGATGCGCCGAGTGTTTTCCACAACCTGGACCTTCCTACACTCTAAACCGGTTCAGAATATTCAGCCTTCAAGTTCTTCCATCTTGTTTGTCCTAAAGGGATTGGAACAGGTAATTTCTCAGATCTGATCCTAGCAGTCTTACAAGCACTAAGATACCACATTGTGCTTGCACAATTTTAAACAGGATCTTTCTAAACCAAGGATACACACACCTGAGATATGGCTACATGCTTCCTTTACCCTCTGATGCAGTTCAGTTTTTGAAGAGTTGAAGGAGACTGGTCAACTTCTGTTCGACCCTAGGGGGAAGAAGGACTTTTTAAGGAAAAACGATACCTGTGCATGGTTCTTACAAGAATGAGTGGATGCACTACCGGTTGGAATAAGGTCTCCGCCCATCTTTCCCCTTCCTTGATGATGTTCTTTCTTTACAGAAGAGTGAGATGCGGTGAGGGCTAATACTTTTCCCCATGAAGGAAGAAGTAAACAAAACAGGATAGCCCATCCTGCCGAGTTCCACGAGACATTGACCCATGTGTCCTCAGGGTTTTGCGGGAGTAGTAGTGCTGTGCCAAAACCCACGTCTTGAGAATGGTTTTTGGTAAAGACCGAGAATGTGCACTACTGGTCATGAAGTTGGTCGTTCCCATCGTCCCTCTCCTTTGATATGTTTCGGTGACACCATCGTCACTGTCCATTGATTCAGTAATTGAAGCATTTACAATAAGAATCCGATGAAAGCTTTGGACTTTGTTCTCATCATTCAGGGGCCTGGGTGGGGGATCAGCCTAAGCAGCTTCCTGTTAGACTACTGGTTGGGTGCAGTAGTATATGTTGCCTCAACCCAGAACTAAACATTTCCAAGATGCATTAGAAGTATTCTGACTTAATCTTCTTGGGGAGAAGGAAGAAACTTTCCTGACGGACGCTACAGCCAGCTTTCCAGTGGGCCTTTGAGCTCTGAAGGAACACAAAGGAGAGGAAAATATTTGAAGGCTTGCAGGAGAACAACTTAAAATCATTACAGGTTCTTTTAATAACTAAGCTAAAATATTCCAACAGCAACCAATGAAATATGGGAAATGAATATAAAATGAAACTCGCAAAAAACACATGTTTATTCACAAACTTAGGAAGAAAATCACTGTTACTTCTGTTACTTTAGCTGACAAATCAAATCAATCGAAAGATCAATAGAAAAGGGGAACAGTCAAGAAGGTAGAATAATACTTGAGCAATGTGAATAGTTTTCTTCAGCTGTTGAGATGGTATTGTTACGGAGACTTCAGGCTTGAGAATTTCGCAGGACGGCTGAAGTTCAGATGAAATTGGCACACTGATTTTGGATTCAAAGACATCACAGGAGGGTGGCATCAAGATGGGACATCAGAAGTCTTCTCTAAGAATTCGATGATAGTGTAGAACTAATACCAGGCTGTAGGCAGTGTTGGTTAGTTCTCGTCACAAGTAGGGAGGGCTGTCTTCTATAATTTGTCTCTTCTCAGCTATAACAGGATTTTGGAGATACAGTAGGTGTTTGTCGTCTGAACGGAAGGTTGGACACCGTCTTTGTCAGAGTTTTGGACTTTTCTTATTCTTATCTCATTAGGACGTTGTTCCTATCTGCTTCGGGCATAGTTCCTCCTTTGTCCAATCTCCTGTGGACAATCTCCTCTTGAAGTTTATGTACCGATGTATGTGTAGCTAATTACAATGGACTGTCGTCATTTCCATATAACGATTTTCAACTCTGCGTCCTGATTGATTTCCTCAAAGACTCCCACTTTGATAACGCTGCTAGAACAAATTCCTGATGCAATTTGGATCTTGTGTTTAGCCATAAGAAAGTTGCACCACATGTCTACCCTTGACAATTTTCATGAACGGGATATCCCTGCTGACTACTGATTAAAGCGATGACATCTTGGTACAAATAAGACAGTTCCCTTATGGCTGCTGGTACTCTTCATTGAGGCTCTTGTTTGTTTCCAAAATGCGATGAAAGTGAGGTGATGACAGCTTTGACCAAACATTGCAGTAGTCAAATCTCGTCTTCCTGCTCACACTGGGAATAAATGCGTTTGTCTGTTGTAATAATATATGCCTTCAATAATATTGCATCTACCCATGACATCCAGCTCTTTATAATAGTCTCTTCCTGTGAAGTCAACTGACGCCTGGTGACAAACTTCTTCCCGTTCAAGACGAGGACAGCAAGTATCGTATGGTCTGCAATCAAGAAGACGACTTGTGTAGCTCGTGAACCTGAAGGACATGTTTTCAAGGCTTTAATTATCAGTTCAAGTTCATCATCACCTTTTCTGGTGCATCATCATCATCATCATCATCTCCTCCTATGCCTATTGACGCAAAGGGTCTCGCTTAGATTTTGCCAGTTGTCTCTATCTTGATCTTTTAATTCAATACTTCTCCCTTCAGCACCACCTACTTCATGCTTAATAGTACTCAGCCATGTAAGCCTGGGTCTTCCAATTCTTTTAGTGCCTTGTGGAGCCCACTTAAACATTTGTGAACTAATCTCTTTGAGAATGCAAAGAGCATGCCCAAACCATCTCCATCTACCCCTCACCATGATATCATCCACTAATGGCACTTGAGTAATCTCTCTTATAGTTCCATTTCTAATCCTGTCCTGCTATTTAACTCCCATTATTCTTCTGAGAGCTTTGTTCTCAAATCTACAAAAGCTTCTAGATATTGTTTCGTTGTCATACCACGACACATGTCCATATAGTAATACTGATCTTACTAAACTGATATATAGCTTGAATTGTATATGTAATTTCATGCAATTCCATTTCCAAATTTTACCTTAACCTAGCCATTGTCTGATTTGCTTATCTTTCATTGAACTCCAATTCTAAAGACAATGTATTAGAGATCTCATTTCCTAAATATTTAAATGATTTTACCTCAGTGTATTCCTTTCTCCTTCCAATAATATTTCATCTTCTAATGCATAGTCGGTTCTCATCATCTGTTTTTCTTCTATTTATCATAAGCCGAACCTCCTGTGATATTTCATGCATTATGGTAAGCAAGCATTGCAAATCCTGTGGTGTTCTGCTAATAAGGACAGCATCATCAGCATACTCTAGGTTAGCTAATTTTCAATTACCAATCTGGTGCAATCCTTCTCCACGATCCCCAACTGTTCTTGCATTACAAAATCCATGAGGATCATAAACAACATAGGTGACAACACATTCCCTTGGAGTACTCCACTGTTCACTTGAAATTTATATGAAAAGACTCCACTAACATTATCTGTTCTGGTGCGCATACTCAGTTGATATTCGCCTTCTAAGTTTTCTTGACAATTGACTTCTGCCCCCCTCCTGTAGGCTATGCTCCAGGATTGAGACAGTTGACTTCCTTTTGTCACAATTTGAGAATTGCGTTGAATCGGTATCCCAATGGCATAGCCTGGCAGAAGATAGAGGATCGGAATGTTGATAGCACATTGAACCTTTGTATCAGGAAATTAATGCAGTTGTTCCCCGCAAGATCAGGATCTTTTGAGTACTGTATATTTTTTCTGTGACTAACCTTATCCTTTGAGAAAATGGTCTCCCATGCTTGTGATCCCTTCAGAGTTGTTGGAAGCATCAGTGGCTAGCACACAAACCTCACCTCCAGAGATCTTGCCATTTACAAATAAATCCGAGGAGGGTGGGGGCACACCTGGAGTACTTAAACACCTCATGGATGTGGTTCGCAGAAGTAGTGACAGATCTCCTGCTTCTCAAATTAAGCATGTCTAAAATCATCATTGTACTAGGGTAGGAATTTATGAACAAAAACATTGAAGTGCCTCACATATTGAAGACATCTAAAAATACATAATACAGAGTATTAGCAATACCTGTCTGTATTAGCAGTACCTGTAGTACTAAAAGAAATTTTGAAGCTTATCAGGGATAGACTTTGCTAACATTTCATATTTACCAAAATATTTTTAAATGGAAAAAAATCTCATCTTAAGCTATGCTTAAGGAATGCTACTACTAAAAGTATTAGTGTGTGGGGAATGCATACGGTCTTGTACTACCTCAAAGAGTAATATAGATTTTTTTTTCCCCTTTAGTACTTTCAGAAGTTTTGGCTACAACATTTGGCAGATTTACTCTGGAAAATTTGTATGGTTTTATCATGATTACTACTTCTGTAGGATTGTATTGTGTAATATTTCACTGGAGGGATATTAAGTTTTGTGTAGTAGTGTGTAATATTTGCAGTTGATTTTGGTCATGTGTACTTTGACCTCTTGTAATTGTAATGAAAGGTAGAGATTGCTTAAAATAGAAATTCTCATTAAATATAATCAAAAGTACACTGCAATTACACATTACAGAATGTGTTCTGGAAGACTTTTATGGTTAAAGAACAAATTAAGACTGACTAAACTATGTACTGTTGATAAGTTTTTGTTTAAATTGATCTCATCAAACCTTATTTTCAAAATTGTAGGTAGAAGGGGAGCAGCTTGAAGAAGCAGTATTACAAGAGCATCTAGCTGACCTAACGAGGGCTAGCGAGGCCCTAACCGACGAAAATTCGTTACCGCAGATAATTGAATCCCTCCAAACTGTAAGTATTTGTTATAACATGATTACTCATGGTTTTTATTTTTCAAATGCTTCACAGAAATCTGGTAATTTTTTTTTTTCTCTCTCTGAATCCTAGAATTATGTTGCAAAATACATTCAAGCCATTTTGATTTCTTCTATGGACAGAATCTGAATCCTAGAATTGGGTTGCAAAATACATCGAAGCTATCTTGATCTCTTCTAAAGGCTTTTAACAAAATCATCATTTCATACTAAGGAACAAGTTGAAAAGAATTTTGTTCTAACTATTGGCTAATGGAATGGTTATCTAAATCACCATTAACAGGCATGTGTAACATATCCAGAAAATGTACTAGTGTATGTTCAGTCTCAGCTAGGTAGTTCCACAGATTAGTGGCTGTGAGGTCTAAAGGTAATCTATGTGTAATTTCAACTGGGTTATGTAAAGTATATTGAGAAGAAGTGCATCTGTCACTAATTCTAAGTTTATGGGGAAGTTGAAGTGCAAACGTTTTTAATTTAGTGGGTTCTGGAAAATTTGGAACCAAGCCCTCTTATATTTTGTAGATGTAGTAGAATTTGATAATGCTGCAAAAGGTATATTTCAGCCATTCACAGTAGGGGAGGCAAAGCAAATTGTCAACCTTTTTGGCAAAATTCTGTAGTACAGTAAACCAATTCTTAATGCCATTAGCCATATTAGGAATCTTTATACAGGATGCAACTTTTAAGTCTCATATCTCATCAATGGTGTAAATAACTAACAGATATATCAATCCACTCAGAGGACCTCATTGAGGTAATACCTCACCTCTTCAGAAGTGGAACTTTTCCGTTACGTTTATTTCATCTGCATATAGTCTTTTTTTCTGCTTTTCTTTACTTATCCTATCAAAAGCTGATCTAATGCCCATCTTCCTTTTTGTGGTGTTTTCTGTGTGAGAGAAAATGGAATCTCTTTCATTTCCTTCTAAAGTGTAAAGGTTAGGAAATTTGAATATTGTATCTTTAGAAACTGGTTATAAAATTCATTGTTTTAGAAAATTATTTTTCCCACTATTGTTTTGTTTTATACCACTGAATTTTTTTTCAGTGACTTGTATACATTATTATGTAACAATTTTTTATTAAAGATTGATTTTTTAAAATATTCTTAAACTTTTTTTTTTCCTTTTCAGGTCCATTCTTACAACTCCATTATTTCTTCCCAGATTAATCAGTGCGCTGCTATAACGGCTATTAATAATGCGACAGAGGCCATAGTAATAAAACTGAAACAGTCCGCATTGGATACGGTGCTTTCATCGATAGGGTTCAGAAATGAGGAAGCCTTTGTTATGAACTCATCTTTAGAGCAACATGCACTGTATGGAAATAACGCAAACGTTTTGCTTCTCTATATGCTGTCTGATCTTTTATCGTCTCGAATGCTGCAACTTAACTCTGTTAGTCCGATTAGTCCGATAAGTCCTAACCAACAAACTCCCATTTCCGTTGCTAGCTCATTGCAGTCCCATATGCCCCCATCGATTACGTCCACTTCGATTTTAGATAGTAGCCTCGGTTTAAGTCATGGTAAATTAGGTGGTTTAAAGAGCCATGAAATTAGTAATATAAATTTAGAGCACATATTGCAGACAACGGAAGCCATTGAAGCAGGCTCATTGCTCGGTTCCAGTGATGGCATTGCTGGAATGTCTGCTGGTGCAACTGGTGTTGGATCCAATTGCGTAACATCTGCCCTATCTTTAGGGTTGTCCAATCTTTCTCTTCTTGCATCGGAACCCTCTGAAAATGGCAGAGAAGAACTTGATTCATTAACGGACAAGAAAGAGCCCCATCCAGTGTCGTATGTAGATGCTGCAAAGAAACCAGCGAAGCCAACTCCTCCTCCTCCTACTCCTCCTGAGAATTCCGCAAAGATGCCCATTGTAAAGCCTGTGTCGCCAATGGTAAAAACGGGTAAGTTCCCCCATTGTTGGATGGTATTATCTGTAGATGGAGTGATGTTGGGACGTATTGTGTTTGAATTACGGCCTGATAAAGCTCCTAGGATGTGTGGTAATTTTGTGGCTTTATGTACAGGCAAGAATGGATATGGTTATAAAGGGACACATTTTTTCAAGAGTGGAGAAGGTTTTCTTGCGGGTGGTGATGTAGAGAATGATGATGGCACAGGAGGGTATTCAGCGTATGATAAAAGCACTTTTGAAGCAGATCTGTGCCCTCTCAAGGATGAAGTTGGTATGGTGAGATTTAAAGGCGTAGGTACTAGCGATTCAGGGCGTGGCATGATAGGTTCACAGTTCATGATATGGTGTGAGGATAGGGAATTTAAAAAGTTTTCTTTCAGTTTAGTCTTTGGCAAAGTGGTTGATGGTTTAGATGTGGCCAGAAAAGCTGCTGCCTTAAATGTTCAAAAGGTTTCAGTGAAGGTAGAGCAATGTGGGTCCGTGTGACTCTCTCTTTTCTGGTTAAGATGCATGCAATGTGTCAGGTTCAATTGATTATTGGAATGACAACATTTTCATACAATACAAATATGTACTAGAAGTGCCTTAATAATGTGTCTTTCTACACAAGCACTATTTAAAGTTGTGCTCCAGTCCACTGATTTGTTAGTTTGGGAAGTTGCTCAGTATTGGGTTTGACAATTAGTTTTGTATATCAACACTTACTAGGCCATAGTACAGTATAACCATTTATATATCAGGGTAATAATGTGTTAAGTATATATTTTCATCCATGCTCAACTGAATAATGTTTTTTTACTTTTATAAAAGACATGCTAGGGCCAGTTGAGTATACTTTATTATTCAGCAGTATGTGTTATGAATTGTCATAAACTTTCGTTGTCATATAAAAAATATGGCCATTAAAACAAGCAAATAGATACCAAAGCAAACAGTTGTTCGTTTTAAGGTTTATGAAGATTCCTGGTTGGATATAACCCTCTTACAAGTAATCCGTAAATGCTCATCTATGCCTTTATTGAATCTCGGTAAATTTTGAAGTACAACTGTGCTTTTTTATGAAAGGATTCTTGAAAATCAAATTTTAGCCTTGAAATTTAACGTTTCCATTGCATTATGTTATTTTGCCTCTTTCATATCCATAACAGATTTTCACAAAAGTTTGGAAGGTAGTTAATCATCAGAAAATGAAGGGAACATTTTTTGTGTTTTATTGGATAGGGAAAGGGGATTCCTGTAGATGGATGTTTTGTA
Source organism: Palaemon carinicauda (assembly GCF_036898095.1). Classification (NCBI taxonomy): domain Eukaryota; kingdom Metazoa; phylum Arthropoda; class Malacostraca; order Decapoda; family Palaemonidae; genus Palaemon; species Palaemon carinicauda. Next base: position 60,426,316 of record NC_090766.1, on the reverse strand, counting down.
GGCAAAGTTGGACAAAAGTTTTTCCTATTGTTTATTTAGGAAAAGTTCAGTTCAGATAGCATAATGCAGTGCTTAACCTTTTTTTTTTTTTGTAAGTAGAGAAGGTTTTGATATCCAGTAATTTTTTTAAGTTTTATCAGTTGTGTTTTCATTATATTCATGTAGGATTGGATATAAATTTTAGATTGTTATATTTGCTCCAAATGTCCTTGGTTAGTCAGTTTAGTTTTGTTATTTGGTTAGTAACTAAGTCTATTGACATGTGCTATACAGAATTTGAATATATTTTTCAGTAAAGACATTTTTAGTGTAAATTTGCAAGAATATAGGGTGAAAGCAATTTTGTTGCAAAGTGGTTAAATTCTACCATTCCAGTCATTTTATGATGGCAAAAGTCCCCACAAAATCAGTTCAGTATTACAGTATATAGAGGTTGAAAAACCTGTTATGAAATGTGATCAAATACTGCTCGTTTAGAGAGGATGGTCTTTTTACAGCCCCTTTATAAAAGACATAAAATACAGTTAGTATTACTGTTGAACATTTTCTCATATGGTTAGCAGTGTGTTTAGATAGTGCCTTTATTTTAGGACATTTTGACCTCTATGAAACATGAAAATTAGGTAAAAGTATTGTATTTATCAATTTGTATTACAGTACTGTAATGAATTTTTTATTCAACTGTCCAAAAATCCTTTGAATAAGGGTATAGAATAGTTTATATTTTTTGTACTCCCGCTCAAACTCTGAAACGTGTTCATATTAACTGTTGATTTTAATTTACAAGATTGGCTTCATTTTAAGGAGTATTTTCCATGCATTGATGTAGGTTTTTTTATTTTTTACTAGGACATGCTCTGTTTTGGGCACGGCAGTTATGCTGTCCTCTTGTCTAATGTTAAATACTCAAGATACATTAGGTATTTCTGAACTATGGTTTTGTTTTAATATGAAAGCTGAAAAGTACATGCAAAAATAGGTTTTTTTTATGTTTTTAATAACTTTTTAAGGTCACAAGTATCTTGTGTTTATTTACCATAAGGGCATCAATGGTTGACATTTTATATTGTTTTCTTATGTATTATTTAGTTCGCATCAGTAAGTTTTCCTTTCACCTATTTTTTGTGTTTGGAGTTTAATGAAGATGGCTGAAAGATTAGCAATAGTTTAGCAGGAAATGGTTGCTGAAACTGATTGCTTGTGAAGTCTAATTATTAGAAAACGTATAATCAGTTTGGATATAAATTGATGGTAGGGTTTTGGTAATGCTAGAAAAATTTTGAATGCTTTTCGAAGATTAGTTGCTTTACATTGGCAGGTTGTATAATAGTGAAGTTTTAAAGTACAGTATTTGGTAGTTTTACGAAAACTTGGCATTTTTCTTTCGCTTTGGTATTATGTTTGGAAATTTGGGAACTTCAAAATCTTGATAGTTTTATGATCACTTACTGTAATGTGTTAACTAATGAATTTTTTTTGTTACTGATAGAAATATGTATACTAAATATGAAATTAAAACCTACATAGAATATTAGACTAAATATTTGTGCTCTGAACACTACGCTATATTATACAGTACCAATGTTGCTCATGTCACTCAGGGTCAAAGTTGATATCTATCATGGTGATTGGAAAGACAGGACTTGCTTGCAAAGTTTTAATGACTAAGATTATTTTAATAATCTTTTAGATGTCTTATATTTTTAGGCAACCATGGTACAGCATTTGAGGATTCTAAATGCTAATTTGCCAGATGAGTTTGTTTTATAATTTTTTTTATATTAGACTGGTCTTTTTGTTTCTTTTATTCATCAGTCTTGTTCATTAATTGAGAAGCTAAAGTTCTTGACAATTGCTGCATGTTCTGAAATTACATACTGTATATGGCAAGCACAATATTACATTTACTTTGGTACTGTATAAGGAAAACATCGGTCACAGAGTATAGGTGTTACATTAACCACCTTTAAGTAGTTCAGCATCAAACTTTATACTCTGATAATAATAGTTACTTTAGACAATTTAAAGGAGAATGTTTTTAGTTGAAAGTGGTAATTTTTTAGGAGCATGAAAGTCAAAATTGAGTGGTAGGATGACAAAGGGCTATGTTATATTCTAAAACAATCTTGAAACTTGAACATTCATATCAACATTAGCCACATTTAAGGAATATACTAATTAAGGGCATAGAATTTTGTATTTAGCAAAGGGTACAGTATAGAATGTCTCTTGATCAAACAAATCATTTGAGATTTGTTAAAAAGAAAGCTATTTTTCTTTTCATTTTCCTACAATTTTCTTTATTACTTTTTGTTTTGTAACACTTGCCTTTATTTAAGTGGAAAAATAGCCCAGATTCAAAGTATTAAATATTTCTCTGAACCTCCCCTAATGTTCATGTTGCTTCCATCTTGAAGTTTGGCATGTATTTGGCATTTACCCTCCAAAATAAAAATGCCCCGTTTTCTTTCCTTTCAATAGTCTCGTCAACGATCTGGGTGAATGTAGATCGACTGCTCTTTACTCCACTCAATTATTTAGGTTCTAAAAGTGCTATTTAGGATAATGTTTATAAGGGATATCTTATCCTGGATTTGTTTGTAATTAAGGTGTAAACAAGTCAGATGAAAGACATTAAGGTTAAGGTTCATGATTTTTAAAATGAACTACAGTTTACAGTTCTTGATTTTTGTTGAAACCTTTCTTTGGTAGCTTATTGGAAATGTCCCTGCATGGCAACCTGCTGGAGAATTGGGGTTCGAGACCCACTCAAGCTCAATAGTTTCTTAGAGCATATGCAACCTCGTCATCCTTGTGAGCTAAGGATGGGGGATTTGGGGAAGCCTATAGGTTTACCTGTTGAGTCATCAGAAGCCAGTGCCTGGTCCTAGCATGGGTGGAGAGGGTCCTTGGGCACTGGTCAGTCTCTGGGGCATTGCCTCTGTCCCTTGCCTCTGCCATTCATGTGCGACCTTTAAACCTTAATAGTTTGGCGGCATATCAAATAGGTATTGCTAAGAATTGTCTAGATAAATCATGGTTTGCTTATCAAAATTCATGTGCTTTAAATGCTCATTATTTTCCTTTTAGATCACACTGATAAAGTGTACAGTATTTAGACAAGGATTTTTAGTGTTACTTGACTAAATAGTCTAGCCTAATAAATGAATTTATTTTTTAATTGTAAATGTCTTATAACTCGCCTGCATTAACGGACCCCCCTCATCTGAGTGTACGAGCCATCACAATGAACATTGTGGGAGTTTCATAAACGTAAATACATTCTAAATATATTTCTTTAATTGCCTGATGTTCATATACTGTACATGCCCTCTCTCCCTCCCCCTGATTAATGATGTCAAGATAATTGGAGATTATCAAGCATACAAGACAAAAGCAGGTACGAGTGACACTCGTTATTACCATTAACATCTTGATTATCTCAAAAGAAAGGAAAGAAAACTTTTTTTTTAACTTGATATAAGCAAAGCTTCAAAAGAAACAATACTAGCGTTGAGTATAGAAATAACAAGTTTATTATTAAATTTTTAACTTTTACTATACTGTAATTACTGCATTTGCTTATAAGATCGATACATTCCTTGTCAATTGTTGTAATAGTATTTATCAACTTGCACCTAGATTTTATTTAAAGATTGCTAGGTTTGTGTCTTGGGTTACATGCTACAAAATGAATCAAAGTAGTTATGATTGACTAGTGTTGATTTAAAAATGTGAAATACTGTACACTTCAACAGAAATTTGTTAGTTTATTCAATAGTTGTAATTTGTTTTTCTGAGTACAGTCCTGTAGAACTGAGGTTTGTTTTACATTCATTGTGTTAAAAAAGAACTTTTTCTTGCCTTTTAACTCCTAGTCATGCAAAGTGTCCCTAACTGCCACAGCTAAGTGACCCAAACTATAAATCTAATTTATTCTTAGTCAACCATATCTGTCTTGGGACAGTCATTTTTGCATCCAAAATATTAGGGTTATACAGTTTTATTGTAGGTGGTCCATAGGTTCTCAATTGTCAAATGAAACAAAATAACCTAATATACTATTACTACTTCAGTATAGTACTCTATTATTGAGCTGGAATCTTGAATTCTTTTAAGGTTGTATTGCTCATGTTTCAAGGCTTTCAATGTTATGTTTTCCAGTCCAACTTTGAGAGGGCACAGGTGTTAAAAGTTGAATTAAAAGATGTGAAAGATGGTGTAGCCATAATCGGAGTTAGATGTAAAATGGTATGGAAGTTAATGAATGTTGCCAGTATTAAAAGTTAGTTGTTATGGTGCTTTAGAAGTTATTTGTCATTTATTGAAGAAATTTATGATTTCATAGATTGTACATTTCTTTAATCACCCACCTAACCTTATCTATAAAGTGGAGTTTGGTTATAGATTTTCAGAATTTTTTTTCAGTACCCAAGTCATTCGATTTTTTAATATTGATATGCAAAACCTGTTTTTCTTTTTCTAAATACCATATTTATTATCATGTTAACTTTGATAGGTAATGTTAATTGTTGAAAAGTATTGACCATTATTTATTCATTGCGGTTATAAAAAAAAGAATGACATGAGAGGTCTAAAGAGATTTGATACTATATAATTATGTAAATGGTTAGTTACCAAATTGATTAAAGAAAAATTAAACTCCTTATCATTGTACACAAGATACTTTACTATTGTTTTGTATTATTTTTGGTTTTTGTTTTTGGGAATCTTAATTTTGTGAGGAAGATTGTTCAAGTACCGTATACAGTAATTCAAAATAATCAGTACAATTTTAAGTCTGTATTGTTTATATGTAATGTTTTAAATAAAAAAGAGACTTGTAATAACGTTAGATATATGAAAGCGGCTAAGTGTTTAGCATGTTGAAATGACATCGATTGTCACATTAATTGTTGCATATTGTTTCACACATTACTAAATATATACAGTTGACAGAGTCTTGAGTAATTATCTCTTATACACAAGTGGTAGGAAAATTGATGAGAATATGGTATGTTTGGATGTGTTTAAATAATCATGATTGCAATGGAAATACTTGTCATTCTTTAATGTCAAAGTCATTAAGTTATCTTTAATTCTTACATTGTCAAGCTCTTTACTTAGTAGCTGCTGTTCAGCTACGTATTTCAATATTGAATATAATAAAAGACTTAAGACATTTGATTTTATCATTTCACTTTATTTTTTAAACCACTCTCATTTAGATTATTGATAGGTGTTGGTAGAGTGAGGTGGGTGGGTTAGAAAATAAGAAAACTGAACTAATTCCCCTGTTTATACATACAGTAGGTAACACTCAAGAATGGCAGCTTACAAACCCGACGAAGGCCATATGTGATGCCGTGGGTGTGCAGCAATTTAGAGGGCTCCGACTCCCACCTTTGCATGGTTCAGGTTTTGTCCGACGACCATCATTTCAACCCCCTACAGGTGTGTAAGCTGCTATTCTTGAATGATTGCTCTTACACTTTAATACTTGAAATTCTTTGTTCTAGCATTCTGGTAACATGGTATTTGAAATTCTTTTAATACTCTTTTGATGTAGTGCTAACTTAATTATATGTCATTGAGTAAATGTTTCAAGTAGTTCTTAGGTCCTGTTATCCCACCTGTATAAGGTAGTGCACTTGGGGTTATGTTGTAGTGGTATTTCCAATGCATGGTACTGTAAATTGATATACTGTATTTGCATGTTAGCTTGCAATAAAATAAAGAAAAGCAAAGTATGTGGCTGAGCTTGTTGAGGTTTAAGTTGCCATGATCCCTCTTATTTAACTACCTGTGCTCTTGCATGGTATTTATCTTCCTCCCCACCCCCTATGTGTTTTTAGATTCCCAAGAGTAAAACCTCACTCTACCATTAGTTCTGTTCCTTATAGCTTTGCTTTTTTTCATAATCTTAGTATGTAGGCTTGGTTTTAGTGTACAAAATATGCTTAGTGATTAGAATTTGAAAACGATAATTGGCATTCATTTTTATTATTAAGGGCAAGTAAGGCGTAGTGATCTTGTGATATTTGACATTCCTGTACTGTAGTTGCCATTTTTCCCTCAGAGGGTACTTTTTATACTTCATATTTTACCTTTAGTTAGGTTTTTTTGTTATATATGTGAAAGCTAAGTTAGATTCAGTGGCATAGTAGAATACCTGTGTATAAAGATGATAATTTTGTATTTTTATATGATTTTTATCATGATTATAGTAGAATGCTTCAGTTTTGGCTGGTAGTTAATTTCACTGTTACAATTGTTGGTTGCTATATTCTTGTGGAAATTACAATACCTTGTAGAAAACTTTAATTTAGATAAACCTATCCTTATGATTCATGAAAGTAGATGAAAAAGGAAAGAACAGTTAAAATGAAAATAGTGTTACTAATATCCTTTTTCAGACTAGAAATAGAATGCATGCAATGCGGGTTGGAGGTACAATTGGCTTCATCAATTCTGGCACACTTCACTGGAAGCCAAGGAGATGTCTAACAGCCGTAAATTCTAGCAGGTAACACCGTGTATAGCAAAATAGAAACTTAGTAACACTGCCTGTAAAACAGTCACTGAGCTTGTGAACATGTGATCAAAAACATTTTTATTCATTTTACGAATGTGCTGTAAAGCAAATAATATTTTTTTGTATTGCACTTTTTAGTTAATAAAAATGCTTTTGATCACATCTTTACAAGTTCAGCAACTTTGCTTTACAGGCAGCATTTCCAACTGTCTCTTGCTAAACACAACGTTACCTGTTGTAAAGCAGTCAGATGTCTCTTTAGCATCCTGTGAAGTGAAGCCAAGTTATTGAAGCTGACTACTAAGTATACAGTATTCCACATGGGAAAACATTTCTTTTGATGTTTGCCAAATAGTTACCAATTTTTTATAGCTGTATAAGCCATATTAATTGTTCAAATTTCAATCACAACAGGAATAAAGAATTTAGAGAGAGGTTTCATAAAGTTTTTGAGAAACACAACATATGAACTGAAGTTTTATTATAGGGAAGGGAGAGGGGGATAACATCTCTGCCAGTATGGTATACAATGCTATAAGGGTTGTTCTTCAGTGTGTAAATTGCAGAGGACTTTGACAGCCTATGAAAATATTAGAAAATGTACAAAACTAAACATTGTTGACTCGGTTTGGCTTCGTGTTAGAGAGAACAACAACAGTAGTAGACTTTGTAAAGAAGCAATAACAGAAAATGTACCGAATATACCGCTCACTTATAAATCTTGACAAGGCTGGAAAAGTTAATTTTGCCTGAAAAGAAGCAAAAGAAAAGAAAAAGTTAAAGAATTAATGTACCTATGAGGGTTGCTTTGTGAATAGTAAAGGGGTTGAACCCTGTTCTGTGTAACAAATTAAACTCTTGTTACCTTGGAGACACGGGACTGTGAAACAGGTTGATGAGCAAGCAGCAAAAAAGAAAAAGTATAAATTTTCAATTATAGAGATTTTGATAAGATTCCTTCTGAAGTAGTTGAAGATCATACCACAATCAAGACTTGTAGGTAAGCCTAGGGAATCATACATAGAATGTAATAGGTGAAGAGTTGAATACTGTACTACTAATTTCGTGTCCAAGTAAAGGGAAAGAACCGACGTAATAACTTGTACGACGGTGTAGTTAAACTAGTTAAAGATAACTATTGTTATGGCATTGGAAATGTGTCTTATATTACGAACTAGACATGCCAAAATGAATTGTTCAACATTACTTTTTTAAGATGATGTAGGTCTTAGAAACTCTGGCATTTATTTGGTGTAGGGTTGTTGAATGAAACAAAGTTTCAGTGGGCCTTCCATTTCTTTCCACAAAGCTATAATCTATTGTAGTGCTACCCGCTAGTACTCAAACTTATTTATTACAACCAAGCACAATTTGTGTAAATAATAGGATGCACAATTTGTGTAAATAACACAACCAAACAAACAATTTGTGCAAATATACTGTAGAACCAAGCACAATCTGTGTAAATGTTTGAATCATGCACATTTTATTGTTAGACTTGCACAGTTTGCATAAATGTTAGAGCAAAGTACAATTTTTGTAAATATATGAACCAATCACAATTTGTGTAAATATTTAAGCCAATCACAATTTGTGTAGCTCTAAAATCCAAGCACAATGTGTAAGTAGAACCAAGCAAGTTATTGGTAATTGGTAACAATCACCTTGATTGTATTCACCTAAAATGGATTGTTTCACTTGTTATCTTGGAACCTTTGATTTAGTTTTGTCATCTTTTTTCTTAAATAATTGCTATATATAATTGAATATAAGAAATTTATAATAGTCCATAATCCATAAAAATGGGTATCCTTACTATTAAACTCTAGCCAGTACAGTGCTAATTATAGAATACAAATAACCTCCTAGCGTAACTTTAAGATTGAGGATCATAAGAATTGTATTAACACTTTATTTCTCTTCATAAGTAGAATTTTCACTATGTCAGGAAAGTTATAAAACTCAAAATTAATAAGGAAATGTACATTATTATTCTAACATTATGAAATTTAGGGAATATAAGTATTCAGGACTACCTCGAAAACTATTGGATTGGTTGTAAAACAACCCGTAAAATGTTTGGTACGTCTTTAGTAATTCTCGAATGTCATGGACGAATAAGAATTTTCTTTTTAGCACTTAGCTTGGTTGTGAATATGAAAGGAACCACAAATGCAATGAAATTGTTGAAAAGGTCAATTGACTAGACCAGAAGTTGGAAGATGGAAAAATCCAGGGACAGGGAATTTAACATTGAAGAAAGGTTTTTTTCTTTGTGGTAGACAATTTACTGGAAGCAACTGGAGAATCTTGCTTTGATGAGCTAACAAAATATGTAAAGACCTCTGGTAATAAATGTTCAAAGGAAAAGTGATTTGGTACATTGTTAATGTTTACAAGAATTACACTAATGGGAATTGAAAATATTGGAGAATGGTTCAGAAGAAAGGCTAATGAAAATCCTTCGAACATTGATACTAGCTTCTTACCAGACAATCAAAACAAAGAGGCAGTCTTTATAATGAGGCTACTGAACATGTATCCATAATCAAGGAAGAGTCTAAAGTCATTAGACATCCAAAGACTGTAATTGAATGGTTATTTTGAGGTCTTCATTTTTATTGTACTCAGACATGTCCTAGGCTACCTGCCATTGTTTATAAAAAAAATCGTGCTCGCAGCAGGTCTCATTCCTGGTACTATTCAACACCATATTTTTCAACTATAACGGGAAAAGGTGTTTTTTTTACGAAGAATAGTCAAAGGTTGAACATCATTCCTGATAGCAGTTAACTATATAATTTATAAAATGGGATTTAGAAACTAGCGATGATTTAGTATAGTGTTTTTGAATGATATAGTTATATTATAGTGCTTGAGTCCTATAATGTGCCCATCATCATATTAATCTCAACATGATAGGAACTTGTCAGTAGGCTTCCAGTTTTTTGTAAGAAAGAAAAATTTCAAAGTACAGCAGACAGAAAGAAGATTATTGTTAATTCAAAAGGATCTGACATCTCTGCCAAAATTTAAAAATCTTTCCCTTATATACTTACTTGTTTAAAGTGGAAAGCACACTTCAAAAGTAATTAGACTACAGTATGTCAAACATTTTCAAAAGCTACCACATGCAACCTGAATATCTAACATATTAAACCTGAGGTTAGTATACAAATCAAATCACAACCTTTTTTTTTCCTTATTTTAAGTGGTCAAATATAAGACTCATATACACTACAAAGATACTAAGAAGCAGTTCATAATGAGGGGCTCAGAATCCATACGGGTTTTAAAATTCACTTGATAAATATGTATTGATCAAAAGTGAATGACATGTTGCTATTAACTATAAGCGAATGAACATGAAGTGTAATAAAGATATGGGGAAATGAATTTGACTAAAAAGCTCTCAAATGAAAGACGCTTTAGATTTATCTTTGCATTAAGAACCATTGAAATATTTTAAGTGAAATATTTAAACAGCTTTTGTTCAAAATAATCTGGGCCAACACAAATGTAAAGGTTTACATTACATGTTTTAGACTGGCATCTCCAAATCATCTCTGGTTGGTGCCTTATTGTTGAGTGAAACAAGTCAGTTCTCTTAATTCCTAAATGCTTCTGATTTTACGAGAGAGTGAGAAGTGTTAAATCCTCCTCAATGAATGGTTACAGTATATTAGTAAAATATAATAATTAAAAACAGTTGAATAAAAAGACACTTGCAACTAATCACTAATGAGAGGTTTGTGCAGTTCAATTTGATGAGCATATGCATATACCTGAATGATTATGAAATTTAGGTAAAAGGATCATTATATAAGAAACCTTTTATTAACAACAACCATTGTTAATTTAGATGTTATTTTGGCATACTGTATCTTTTTTCTAATGATCCTATGCAATTGAGAATTTTTAATCAAACTTTTAGTTTATACAAATGTTTAAAGCATGCTATACTGACCTCATCTCCCCTAAGTTATCTTGGTACGTAACCAACTGCTAAATTGCTGATTATCTAAACAATTGCAATCACAAAGGCTGGACTTTTCAGTATGCTATCCAAAGCTTGTTTTGTGAAAACCATAGTTAGCTCTAATCAGATTAAAATATTTTGCTATTCCCATCCATATACCAAGGCACTTTCCCCAAATTTGGGGGGTAGCCGACATCAACGAGAAACAAAAAAAAAGGGGGGGGGACCTCTATTCTCTACGTTCTACTCTCTACTCTACTCATTTTGCTATTGGTACTTTAAAATACTATAGCGGCAAGTCCAAGAAGTTAATAAGAGTAAAAAAAAAAAAAAAAACTCCTACATCATGAATCTGTTATGGTGGCCTTATTTGTTTAAATTACCATACAGTATTAACTATTAGATTTTATCATTTAGTAAATTCTCATGTCACGTTTCATCCCTCGGAACAAGCATTTTGTTCACAATTGATTTAGGAGGAAAGTAGTCAAGAAAATTGTTTCCCAACTAAGTAAGAGCCTGACCTATAAGCATGGTGTATAAGGTGGTGGTATAAAAATACTGTTGAACACAGCATAGAAGATTTATCTAACCTTATCAAAACAACAGATCATTTTGTAGGAAACCTCCATGCTTTGTAGAGGTACCATTCAAACTGGTGTGAGAGAACCTATTAATAACCCTTTAGCGTCAGTGGTATTTTGCTGCCTGTTATTTTGACTTGCTGTAGTACTGTTTGCATTGTGTCATTTAAATAGCATCTATTTTTTTTTTAAATGCACAGATGGTTACTGGTGAATGTTGTATATTGATTTTTGCATGGAGCCCATCAAGGTAAGATCCTTAACTACTATTGTTGATTAAATTTAGCTATATTTTTTTAAGGAAGTGATGGTTTGAACTTTCAATAATAGTGCTGCTGGGAATTAGTGAATGGTTAGTGTTTGTAATTTTATTAATGGATAACAAAAAGGTAAGTCTTAATTTTTGTTGCTCCCAATATGATTGATGACAGCTTTCAATTACAAGTTAAGTTTCATTTATGGTTAGAAAGCTAATAGTATCCAAATATGTGGCTTATAATCTATTCAAAATGTGGTTTCATTGGTGCGCAATTTTAGGATGAGAGGGTACAAAATTTGTGAAAACTAGATCATAAATGCATTGCAATGCTGTGGAGTGAAATTTAGATTAAAATAAAAAACCTGCAATACCCAAAGGTGAGTACTGCTGCCAGTGCCCTAAAGACATTACTCACCTATGGGGCATTAGTGTTCCTTTGGCTCCTAACTGCACTTGCTTTATATCCTATATCCTTCAACTTTACCTCTGTCCTCACTTCCATCTGTTTAACCTCTTCACATTTACCTTAGTGTAACTCTTGGATTTTACCATAGGTGTACTATGAAGCTGAATAGCGCTGGGCTATTCAACCCAAATTCCTAATTCCTATCCAAAGAAACTTGCATTGATGCAAAGAAAGATAAAGATGACCAAGGCTAGCACTGAATGGATCACTATGGAAAATATACCAAAAACAAGTAATTTATGTGCAGAATCATTTCAACAAGTCATACAAAAATACTCTACAAAGAATGAAAGGAAGACTACTGGAGGTAAAATTAGCATAAGAGTAGGCACAAAGTGGTGAGATTTAGAATGACAGGACAACAATGTTGATACTATGAAGTTGTGCAATGCAATGACAAGAAGAGGGTAGTTCACAGGACTAAGGACATGAAATTGGAGGGTTCAGTTCAGATTTTTTGTGGATGTGACTGAAGAACGTGTCGTGATTCATTGTTTGTAGTGAATAAGCTTGGTTATGTAGGTACTTCGACATTCATTGGATGGCTCAGAAGCCAATTAGGTTTAGGGTTCCATTCAAGCTCCTTCCTCACCGTAGATATCTTGCTTTCCTCTGTAAAAATCAAGTAATTCATCAAAGGGTAATTTGCACAGTGTAGTGTTGCTAGTAGATTCTCCCAATATTCATTTTGGAATTAACCACGGTACCATTGAGACATAAGTAATATTTTATTTCTTAGTTTTGTCACAAAGCTATGCTACATTCAACTGTACTTGCCTAAAGTTTAAATATAAAACTAAATTAACAATTAAATAAACTAAATTAACAATTAACAATTGCCTCGATAGCTATATTGCAAGTACAGTACAAAGGTAGCTAGGGTAGGTGTAAGAGACTTCAATATCAAACATGCCCTATGACAGGGCTTTAGTTCAATGTATTAAGATAGTATGGGACAAGTACTATGGAAAAATTCATTGCTTTTTAGTTATACTCAAATATTCCGTATTTGAATTTAAAGAATTATATATGGTAAGTGTTATCTAGTTCTTAATGTTTCTGTTCTTAATTCATTTAGAAAGAAACTATATGAATTCTATTCTGGATCTTTTGGAAGTCCTCTGATTAGTTTTCATAACTAATAAAACAAGCTATTTGCCAAGGGATTAATCTAAATGATTTTTCGAGCTATTATGCTAAGTTTTAGTGGCATATACAAAACAGTTGATTTGAGGCATAATCAAAAAGTTGATAAATAATTCACTCTTCATAACTTAAAAAAAACTTTTCCTCCCCTTGTAGGGAGGAATCAGTCCCCCCCACTTGAGACTGACTAATCAACTATAACATTGCCAAATAATGCTGATGAAAGTGGAGATATTGAAAATGTTGTTTATAATTGAATATAAAGGCAGTGCCACACTTTTTTTAATCCTTCATTATTGCAATACTTACTGTAGTATCTGATTTGGATATTTGCTCGTCTGATTTTTTTTTTTACACTAAGGAAATGGTTGTCTTTTAACTACTGATAAAGAGATTTTATTTTAGAAAAAGGAAAAAGTACCAATGGTGAGCCTTGTGACCAATAGCTAGTGAGAGAAACATGATTCCTTCAACCATAGGCTTAAAGCTTTGGAGGATATTCATTCAATTATAGCTTGGAGCCTTGCAAATCATACCTATACTGGCACTGCATACATTCCACATTGCATTATCTGGAATAAGGGGACCATCTTATTGGCAGTACAGTGTTATGAATGCTCTCACACGTTTGAGTTTTAGGTTATAGTGCCAATGTCCTGCAATCTTATCCACTTATTTATTACCACTTTTATATATATATATATATATATATATATATATATATATATATATATATATAGATATATATATGTATATAATAAATATATATATATATATATATATATATATATATATATATAAAATTCATTTATTTTTTTTAGTCATTTTGTTTTATATTTTTGATTTATAGGTTACCTTGGTACTAACAACATTGTTAGATTGACAAGTAATAATGAAAAATAGTGAAACAAGACATTAGATATTGGGTTGGGACAAGGTCTCTTCATGGCTGTTAGGACAACACTAGCACCGCAAAATATGTGGCACTTTGAGTTCTGTAGAACTTTTAGCCAAGATATTTTTGAAATATTCAGTTCATGTAAATGAATCATCCACTCCCGGATGCTTGCAACCAACCCTGCCCTTGGTGGTTTGTTAGCTCCTACAATGACCTTGTACTAAATTTTCTTTTAAAGAACACAAGCTCAGATTGCCAAGATCCATTTAGTTGCCATAAGACTACAGTACAGGAAGGTTTCTAAATTTTTAGAAATTAATGCAATCTAAGAGATGAGGCCATTGTTTAAATAATTCCAAGTTCTGCATATGTCTGCTACATCATCAATTTGACTAAGTTCCCCTTGTTAAGTAGACTGTTGATAATGCAAAGCTTAGAGCAACCCATTCGGGAATCGGGAGTAATACGTGTGCTGCTCCGACAACGTGGGAATTTAGACTAATTTTGACAATACTGTTCTGACATCAATTAGCTAATCGAAGATCTTGTCACTTTCCAATGCTTTAACAAACTTAGAAATGGTCCTTTATTTAGAGCAATGTTCTCTGGAATCACTCCATTTGTTATTTCATACTTTAAATAGAAAATGATTAATACCAATTTGCTCAAGCTGTGTTATCTATTTCTTCAGTTTTTCCCTGTAATGAGATTATTGGAAACAAACAGGTTGACAAGAAGTTATGAACTGCTGCATTATCTGAAATAGTAAGCACGAAGAAACCATTGTATATTAATTGTACATTTAAAAGAATCAGCTCAAGAGAGAACATTCCTCAAGTCTAGTCCATTATGAAAACATCAATGTGCTAAGAAAAGTCCACTCTTGGTAGTCTTCATTTAGTTGTGGAAAACGATGAAAGAAGAAAACTAACAGAAGTTTTTTGCCTTTGAATTTTGACGGGTTGTCATTACAAACAAGAAAGATTATGCGAGATACATACATACATACATATACCAAGGCACTTCCCCCAATTTTGGTGATAATGCTGGGTTTCCAAGTCGGAAAAGTAAACATTGATAATAGAAGAAAGTTAATACACATTGAAAGTAAACATGCCTCCTTTCCCCTTACCAAGCTGTAGGTTTTGGATGTAGATAAGAGTTTTAATCAACTAATAGTACTGTAACTAAAATTTGTATATGGATTGTAATATCTTTGCTAGATTTGTGACCTAACCTTCAAACTACTAAGTAGTAGTGAATGACATAAGATTTTGGAAGGTTACCAGATATAGATTTTTCCATTTGGTCCAATAGGTACATAATGTTTATTTGCTCTATTTAGGGGAGATTTTGCCTATTGGGTATTTTCTTCCCATTTGTTTAATTTAATTTCTTGTCGGAAACTATGCTAGAAAAAATAATGCAGCCCAATTTTGGTTCACAGATTCATTATGGATCATAGAAAAAATGGTTGGGAAATAATTAGCTTATAACATGGGAATTACTAAGCTAGGAAAATCAAAACATCTTGTGAAAAAAGGATGAAGCTTTATGATGTAATTGTTGAGTTGCAAGATGACTGAGCTTCCACTAGATGGGCATTGGAATTGCAAGAAGATGGAATAAACATAGTAAGGATGTGTTGTTGCTGTATCATATCTAGAATATTTGGCTTAACATGAGATTGGCATGATTAATTCCATCAACAAATTATCATTTTTTATTAATATTCAACAGTTGAAGGAGGACCACCCTGATAACATTTTCATTTATCATCTATCTTTTCATCCCTTCAAGAGATATTTATTACACAAATAAGGTGTTTGAATAGCTATCTTCATTTGTTGAGGTATGAAAATGTATGGAAGACATGGGTCAATTATAACCTAGGATATGTTCAATGTTGATGTGAGCAAAGTTAGTCTATTATTATATTTGTGAAGGAAGCAACAAGGGAATGTTAGAAGGAAGACATTTAGTGTCTTTATGCAGATGATGAATTGTAAGTGTAGTAAAGGGTTAAAATATTGTTCAATGAGAAGATAATTTAGAAGGGATAGATGGTTAAAATAAAGTGGACAGTTTTAGGGTAGAGAAGTAGACCTTGTGGTAGGCAAAGCAAGTGCAAAATATTTGCATTACTTTACAGTGTGCACATGAAGAGCCCAACTTCAAAATATCTATTTCAGTTGTGGAGTGGAAGTAGAGGAGTTGGTGAAAAAATTTCAATAAGTTTGATGTCGGCTACCCCCCAAAATTGGGGAAAATGCCTTGGTATATGGATGAAATAAGTAGGGAAGCCAAAGGAAAGGCCAAGAATAGATAAAAGTCATAGCTATGATGGAATTTTCATAAAAGGCTCTAGATATAGTAATGCTGTGGTTTATTTTTTATGGAAATTCTGATGTTCCAGTTGATTTCTTCATTTATCCTTTGCATGCAGTTGATATTTTTTATGTTAGTTTCTTGTCTGATCTTTATTTATTTTCTACTTTGATAAGTTTTTGTATCTAAAGGCTAGACCTTGCAACTTTGTTGGATAATGGACATAGTTCAGATCCCACAAACCCTACAAGTATTCTATCCTATGTACAGTTCAGATATGGTCATTTCTTTTTTTGAAAAATTGAAAAAAAATTATGATTGAAGTCATACTGTTAGGAAGAAAATTTATATAAGTTTTTAATCTTGTTTATGCCTATTATTTTTATTTTTCTTTATTTCCAGGTTCATATTGAGTCTTCCAGCAGCAGCAGCAGTTCAACATTAACTGGGATATACTCGCGTCATAAAACCACGTATGGTTCTCATTTGCTCTGGTAGGAAATGAACTTTTGTGGAAAGCCTGTTCGCTTTGGCTTTTCATGAAGTAACGTCAGTATTTCCTTCTTGCGAATATTGTTTTATTGCGTTTCTAATGCCAAATATATTCAAAGAAAGCCATCCTGAAAAAGAGATACCATATAGTGTTTGATGAGTTAGTCTGGGTAACTGCATTAATAGGTAGCAACAGTTAATGCAGCAGCTTTTATAGTGATTAGGGATGTAATCCTTCACCCAACGTCTTGCTAAAGAAACTTCGTAATTATTTTAATATAGCGTTCATGAAGAGTTTGAATTCTATTTAAGGGAGGATCTTTGATATATCAGAATGTATTGTATCCTCAGTACTATTTGATATTTGATGTAAATTTGAACTAAGACTTGAGTTTTGTTCTCTCTGGTTTCATTACTGGAAGTGCAATTTTTCTTTGTGTTTTGGTATTTTGAGTACAGAATTGTATTTTAAATAGTTTGTCATCTAATAGAATAGTAAATGGGGTGCATAGATGTAATGTATAATACATAAGTTACTGTTATTGGAATGTAGCTTAATTATACATGTCTCGTACCAATTTTTTGTGCACATATCTTAGTTATCTTGTTATATATATTTTGTGTCATTAGTTAAGTCTTTGTTAAAGATGGTTTTGTCTTGTGTGCTCATATTAGCGTGTTCCAACATTTCACTTGGTATTGAAATACCGTACGAAGTGAATCTTAAATGTTCGAAATCATTAATACAGTACTGTATACATTATTTATACAGTTACTGTATAAAGAAAAAAAATTATACATCTCGCAAGATTCATAGATTAGGACTAATAAACTCGAAAATATTATATGAAAAAAAAAAAACCATCTAGCAATAAGGAATTGATGTACAATCAATATCGTATTGTACTATAGTATGTATTATTCCGAATACGGCGTTGGGTATGGTGTTTATAAGATTCCTAATTGATTGGATAGTTCAAGGCAATGCTGATTTAACTAGTTTTAACTGTTGGTAGCATGCATATGTCCCGGATATATAAAATAGCCAGATCTTTCCAAATTCGGTGTTTCCTGGGCACAACAGTATGTGAGGAAATATAGTGAGGATATTCTCATATTACAATTCAACTACAGTAGAACTTAAAAAATCAGATTATATAAATCGTAAAGAATGCGTCGATGAGCAGCTGTGCTTCTTAACTGTTGAAGTGCAGGCATGGTGAATGTGTATTTCCTCTCCACTGTTATATTTCGTTTACCTTTACCCTGGGAACTCTTGCTTTACGTTCTGATTTCATCTCATAGAAACGAGAGTCGCTAGGAATCTTGAAATTGGAAGGGTTGTTGTGTTTAGTAATTGCCAGAGTTTACAGGATTTTGCACTATTCTGTAAATTGGATGGCAACTGGGCACAAAACACTCAAAACTTTCTCCTTACTGTTGCTTTTGTTTAGTTTTTGTCACTCTTCTCTTCAAAAATTTGGAATTGGGTTTTGGTCATATGTCATGGAACAGACACTAAGCTTGTAAGACATGAGAGCCTACATTTTGCTCTCTTATCCTACACCTAGCATTAGTTTTCTGTTTATTTTCTTTCTAATGCTTTATTCATTGTTTCACCCATTTTATTTTCACTGTTTCTGCGTTGGTTGTATTACATTTCTTCTTTTGATGAACACGTGTTTACAAAGAAGCAAAGTCAGCATACTGAAATTTTTGAAGTTCTTTATCATTCCATTAAAAAAACTCCGAATTTGGGTGAATACAATACGTTATACGTGTGCGTCTTCAATTGCAGTTTCGTCTTCACTTCATTCACGTATATTGCCGTTCTTTTTCTCTTCTTGTTTGCCTAGAGGCACCATAGTTTAAGAATTGAGTTATATGGTACTGTATTAGGTGTATATATGATACATGATGTTTGGATAGTTGTTTTACCTTTGTTCGTGTAACTTCAGATCCCTTGTAGAAATGAAAAAGAATATTTAAATCAAGAGTTCCCTTTTTTTCACGAAAAATACCTATAGTTGTTCGTATACCGTATCCTGTAAATCTCTCTGTGTACTGTATTGTGATTGACTGTGCAGCATATACAGTATGAAATAATACAAAAAAAGGCTTCTTGAGTAGAGGATGTTGCGCTACATTTATCGTGTATAAAATTGTCAGACATGATCTCTTCAGGAATTGACTGATCAAGCTCTTAAGATATGTTTTATCTAATTTCCTTTTACCATTTTATCAAATGTATTAGCATGATCCTTTAGTAAAAATTCTTAGTGGCATTAATTCTAAATTATTGCATGTTTTCTTTGTGAAAATAATTTTCTTGCGATTATTTTAGGATTATCTTCTTGTATCCCTTGAATAATGTTTTGCGGTTGAATAGCGTCATTTATTTTTTTACAGTATTGATTTTAATAAACTAGACTTATTTTGGCTATGTTAAGCCACTGGTTGGCTAAAAAGTTAATTTATTTGAAAAGCATATTTCCTAAAGTCTTGTTAAAGAAGTAACATGGCTTAAAAGCCCAGGGGGTTGCCTTAACTTTGTTAACATCATGAGGCCTAGTGTTTTTTTTTTTTTTTTTCTTAGCGAGGCTTGCCTTTGTCACATCAGAAGTTACATTATAATGAAATATTTACAGACATGATAATTGAACTGAACCACAAATGATTTACGAGCATGCAAAGATTATTTTCTAGATGTGAGGATTTTATTTAGTCTACTTAAATTTTTATCCCCTCCAATGTCAGAGAGATTGTGTATGAAAACGAAGTGTTTCATATGTAAGAAAATAAGATTCTTCAGACATCAACTTAGTTGTCTATATCATCAGGCAATATTAAAAAGTTGACTCGCAATATCTTGTAATGCTCCTAAAAGCATCAAAGTGTTGGCATTATTGAAATGTTTTTTGTAGTTCTCTATTGTCTCAAAATTTTTATTTAGAATTTCCAATAGCTCTTTCCTGGTCAATGAAAAAAGCACTACACAGAAGTTCATGTTAATTTTCCTCACTACTAAACTTATGTAGTACTGTACTGGTTCCTTATTATCAGGCTAGTGTTGAAAGAAATATGGTCATTATTGCACCAAAGGCTTTACCAAGCTGTAGTTCTAGTTCAGAAATGTTATTACCACAGGATTTTATGGTATTTGTGCTACAATCTTTTCTCTGATAACATTTTGCATTTATTGTTTATGAAAGAGACCCAGTTTCTTCTAAATAATCCAATAAATTTTCTGAGTAATTGTAAAATTCTTGCAAACAGTCTTCACATCTAAAATTCATTAACCTCTCACTATGTAGAATGTTTTTCCTTTATCCTTTATTTTATAGATTCCTTGGTTAATTTGTTTAAAATCTGGAACCGTTCATTTACTGTATAAATATTTGTCGTTTTTCTTTCATTGTTATGCAGGTTTTCTCTCTAATGATAAATTATGGTTCAAAAATGAAAATGTTTGATCTATTTCCATTCTACCAAAACTAATTCAAGACAGATGTTCCATATTCACACAATTGCATACCTTGTGTTTTACATAATCATAAATTTTTGGATTGAAGATTGAAAAAGGCCTTCTGGAGCAGTATCCAATTTAATGGTTTATGCTACATACCAAACCATGTTTTACAGGTTAGATGCCATAAAAAAATATTTAGCTCTGATTTTGAAACAATACCTACCTGCTTGAATTTGTTTCTTTAATGATTTTTACATACTTTACTTTTATGTGGTTTGCTCTATTTCCTTTCATATTTTTGCATTTTCCCAATATCTTGAATTCTAAATGCATTACTGACAG
Organism: Palaemon carinicauda; assembly: GCF_036898095.1. Taxonomy (NCBI): domain Eukaryota; kingdom Metazoa; phylum Arthropoda; class Malacostraca; order Decapoda; family Palaemonidae; genus Palaemon; species Palaemon carinicauda. Next base: position 60,405,818 of record NC_090766.1, on the reverse strand, counting down.
TTTGCGTATACAAAGGAAAGATATAGTATGAAACCATCCTCAAAAATGTTAGTACAATGTGATTTGATCATTGGCATACAGTTTTTCTTGCAACTAAGTTCTTATTACCTGAAGTTGACATGTGTAAAAGATTAGTACCTTAGCCAAATTTTCCTGTTTATTTGAGGTTCAAATCAAGATTGTTAATCTAAAATTTATTTATAAAGTCCTTTGCATGCAAAGTTTTGAGGATGTCAATTGTTCCTTACTGTAGGAAGTGAATGACTAGTTATATATATTTATAATTTTTTTTTTGTTGACTTGCTGGGAAATTAGCAAATGCTTATTATGGGTAGTCTCTAGCAGAATATAATTGTGTGATTACAAAAAGATCATTATCATTAAAGAAAGCATAGCCATTTACCTCTTGGTATTTGCTCTAATTGTAAAGTGTATTTGAGTTTTCATAATTTTTTATTGTTGCAGTTTGCAACACATATTCACTTGCGTAACAAAGGTTAGAATGTGGGTTATACAGTATTTTTTAACATCCCCTACAAGATTTTCATTCTTTTTGCAAGTGATAATAAATGGGCAACATGAATTTGCCACCTGGATTAGTAAGGTTACGATTTCATCAATGTTAATATGACAAGTTTGATGTTATTTGTATTGTTCGTAACTATATAAACCAGATTGTTTTACTAGATTTATCAGCATGAACAGGTAATAACGGGGGTTTGTAATCATGTTGGAACAAAAATTTTATAGCCTGAAGGCTTTTTTGATATAGTATGGCAATATGAATTATGTTCTGATATCAAAGTGATTTAGTCGGGGAAGTTTTGCGGTCATTTTTTTTTTTTTTATACAACATATGCTCCACTCTTTGTATGGTGTTCTATAATTTTCCTGTGAAAATGTATATAAAATTGTTTATATACTTTATAGAATGAATACCTAAATTTCAAAAACTAAATTTCTTGTAGCTTCATAATTCATTAACATCGATATTAGTGTACATTCCATTACGACTACAGTATCATGAGAGCAGGTGTTATCACAGAAAAATGCAAAATTTCATACACTAGCAAATAACTTTTACATGGACTTTCCCAACCCTAATTTTGGTAGTTCAGGTATTGCATGTTATTTGAAGGTTTGTATGCTATTTAATGAGGATGTTTAAATCTGATTTTAGTATTTTACTGCATTATGATTAGTATGTAGTTGAAATATACAATTACTGTTAAAATTTTAGTCTAAAGCACTTCATATTTTTATGAAACCTCATCAATCGATACTTATTGCCGGTCTTACTTTTTCTTCTTAGAATCTAGTTTTACATCTTCACAGTTTTCCTTTAGAGATCATATTTAGAGAGTACTATGCATGGTTAATATGAATTTTTAGTATCTTTGATGATGGCTTTCTAAAAGACACTTGACAAAATATGCTGCATTGAATGATCTATTAACTGCAGAGAGAGAATTACATGAAAAGAGATTCCGAAGCCTTTTATATAGGAAATGAGCTTGAGTCGAAGCTCTCGTGTTTTATCGTCACAGACAAATTCTATTGGATACTTTTGAACTATATTGCGAATGATAGGTTATGCACTACCCAGTAAACTCATACCATAGGGTTTATAACACTTTAAAGTCTAGGATGTCCTTTTGATACATCAGATGACATGGCCATAAGGCTACCAAAATTTGTTTTATATGACTCTTAACACCAAAGCATTATTTTCTGTTTATAGTGGAATGTCAGAGCAGAAATGTCTTTCATCTTGAAAGAAATAGTTTCACACAGCATCCACCTTTGTGCTTTGTCTCTTGCCTGGTTTAGTGATACAGCATCTTAAAAATTGATTTTGCGCATTTTACGACTGGAATTTTTCTTTTACCCTGATGTCTGTCCTGGGTCCATTTTATTGAAATGTTTCTCTTTATAGCCAATGGAAAACCAGTTTATCATTTATCATTTTCAAATTTATTATGACTACTTTACTGAATTTCTAGTACTGGTAGATGATTTTGTTTCAAGTGTTACAAATATATACTGTATTTATATTTCAAACTTGACATATCATGCCTATATCTCGTATGATTTTTCAGCCTGATGCAATAGGTGCAATCTTATAAATTGACTCATTCTTTAATCTTGGTTTTGTTATTACTGTACCATATAATGAATTTTGGAGTAGATTTTTTAATGGAGTCTAAATTATCTAAAGGAAATCCTTTATTCAACATTATGTATACTGTACTAGCCTTTTTCCTTTTACTTAAGCGGATTTTAATGTCGATATTAGTTAAAATATTTTTTTTACTTCTGCTCTATTATACCATGGAGTACTGTGGTGCTCTATGGCTGCATTGACTTGCAAATCGAATATTTTTTCTTTTTTGCAAAGTTTACGGATGTCTACTTTTAATTGAAAGGGCTGATCAGGATTTATATTTTTCTATAAACATCGAACACAGTACAGTGAAGAATTTAGTAAACTTGCCCAAATATGCTATTTATTCTTATTTTGTAAGCCTAAAGTGAAGGCATGGTGATTAGCAACTATGAATTTGAAATGATCCTGTATTTTTTGTATAAAGGCTTGATTTTGTGGCTATAATTTTTTTCATTTTTACATGGCACATTTTTTTTGGCCATTTTCAACTACAGTATTCAAAAACTGTATGTGTAAAGAGAAGAGTCTGGAGATCTGTATCATTTTTCTGGAGTTTCTACTTTGAGAAAAGTTGTTCTTGTACAGTAATAGTATACCACTTTACTGTTGGGTTTCCTTAAAGTTCAATGAGGATTGCCTTAAGTTAGATTTTGTAAGATTACTCTACTGTACAATTTGAGCTAATAATGGATTGACAAAACTTCAAAATAATATTAAAATTGGCATCTTGAAAAGAATGCAAATTATGTTGATCATTTAAAGGACAAAACTTTCCAGTTTACATACCTTTCCCATACAATCATGTTTATTGGTTTGTTACTTTTTTTAGACCATTTAATTTTTTAAAATTTAATGAAATCTATTTTTATATTGTATTCCTGGTATTCATATAATTTTTCATAGCTAATAAAACTTCTTGTTTGTCTTAAATAGCAAGTGCTATTATTACTTTGTTCTGTCAAGACTAGTCTAAAAGATTAAATGTAGGGAAAATCACAACCTTGTTAGTTTTTTTCATGTAATATTGATTTAATAATCATTGTTATCAGTGACTATTGTGTATGCATAGTTTATGTAAAGTATTTTCTTATTTACTTGGGTATGGGTGAGTTTCATGAAGATTGTAAAAGAGACCAGAGGGTATCTAAAATGCCTCTCTCTCTCTCTCTCATACCAGTGTTAGCATAATAGCATGGTTTTTTTTTTTTTTTTTGCGTTACACTTCAAAAAAATGTTGACATTCAGAGTCAAGGGTTGTATATGGATGTGAAAATTGTGATATCAGGACTCTAGATTCTTCTCATTATGCTACAGAGAAAAAAAAAATGAGATTTTTCTCTTATCTGTAAACCTTAGCTGTTCTTTGGTGTACTTACCTAAATTCTAATTATCTTTGATGTCATTTTTCGTTGAATCGCAGTATTTTTTCTATTACCGTAGATAATGTGAAATGTAAATAATCATTTAAGCCAAAGAGAAAACTACCAATAATTTCCTTTTCCATTATACCTTGCACGTAAACTTCAGCCTTATTAACATTTTGTCGGACAATTCCTAGTTTACTTTTGTTAATTTTTTTTTTGAGAATAGGCATTTAACTGTTTTGATTTTGCTTATGTTTAATGCATTTTTCATTTTGGAATAGTGCTGAATATGAAATGCATCCTGTTTGTACGCTCTACATCATTTTCTTGATGGCACTTTTATCAGTGCGTGCATATATTTCTTTTTATAGGACAGCCGGTACACTAGCTTATAGTGTATTTACCTTTTTTTCCATCCTCCATCGGGGTACTCGCACACTAAAAATTTTGTTTAGGGACATGTTAACAGATTGGCATCCTCTTTCCAACACCCAGTGTTTTTTTCCTTTCTCTTGTACTGATTTCGTTGGTAGTGTAGTACTGTATTTCAACCTGTTTTCATAGAATTTGAATTTTTATGGATGTGTTCTCATTTATCAGTTTAACTTTGACTACATCATATCTATGTCTATAAATTGAATATTGATAAAGTTCGAAGAAACTTAGATTATTTTTAGACTTGTTTTGCTTGGGTATTATGTGAGGGTATTATGTGAAAATTATAATGATTCATATTTGTAATTTAGAGGGCTGTCCAATAGCAAATATGTTCAAGGATTTTTTTCATTTTTGTATCTTAAAATGTCATGAACTTCGTTTGAATATAGCGGTTGAGCCAGTATTATGAGTTTTGAGAATAAAGGGCAAGAGGGCAAGCCATTAAACTTTGAGTTTGAGTTTTGAGGTCAAGCAAGTAACTTAAGGAAGTAAGCTATATACTGCAGGTTAGGAAATCACAGTTGTGAATATTAGGATTTGGGTTTCAAGATGATGTTATTGATAGGCATAATTGTCAAGTTGTAAGATGTAGGACTATGCTGGTCGATAAATCACGTTAGGGCATTAGACATGGAGTGAAGTTTTGCATATTTAAGTCCTCAGGTCATAAAGTGTAAGGATTTAACAGATTGAATGAAGTGGTTTGTGTAGGTAGTATCAATTTCTCTAGACTGCTTCCCTGCATGACACTTATTGCTGACATAAATATGAAGATAGTCGGTCATGTGATATATGTGAACACAGTCCAGTGTATTGCTTTCATTACCAAGTGTCCGTCCACATAAAATTTTTTCCCAAGGCCCTCCTCAATCTGGATTTGATCTTTTAATTTGTTTATTTTAATATTTGGCAAGCGAGTCAGGATAATGAATGCCTTTCTCTTCCATTCTCATTGATGATTTAGTATTGCAGTATCAGTAACCTACTTTACGTTTATGAACATTGTAAAAGTGACAAATTGATATCGCCTGAAGATGTCCCTAGTTGTAGTCATAGTCCAAGAGCTAAATTAGTTACATTTCGTGTGTGCCACATTCGTTTAAATGTATGGAATGCTTTTAAAATTAGTAACTGCACTAGCAGTTCTTTTACTAATTTTAAAGCATTTAACTGCACCACAGCACTGATGAAATGTTCCTGATATAGCTTCTGGTCTGTGATCCCTCTAATTAATGTTAATTTATTTTTGAAATATTGTTCTGAAAATTTTAGTAAAGTTACTTATGCTTTTGGCAGTCAATGGTATGAGAGTGCAATGCAGGTTTTATTGACTGAATTTAAGAGGTTCTATTGTACTACTTTCAAAAGTCTATAAATTAAGAGCAGCTTTTACGTAAAAGTCATTTGACCATGGAAAAATGATGCCAGTAAAGTATCATGGACCAATTCTTCAATTGTCTTGAAGCCTTTAGGTGTGTGCCTTGAATTTTATAATATAATGACATTCCAGTTAATGCTCGACGCGTCACAGGATTATCTTTGTACTTTGGTGTATTCAAATAAAACGACATGAGAACAGTTAATATACTCTTGATTAACCTTGCATGTGAACATCATAACTTTACATGTGAACATTACAATTATTTATTGCACTATAGTATAGGACCTATTACAGGTAAGATGGCATAAAAGACTTCAACACCAAACTGATGGTAAGTTACACAAATTATTTTTTATGGTGACAAAGTAGTGTAGCAATGATTATATTTCTAGATATAGGTATTTTGAAACTCGACTAGTCAACATACAGAACAGATTTTACAGATACACCTATTAAGTTACTTTTTACAGGTTTATTGTAATCTCAAGTTATCTACACTTCACTAACTGAACTCATTTGTCTATTTCTCCTTCTCCAAGATATTGTTACTTTCACAGGCCCTCCATTCTACTTTTACCATCTACTGCTTCTCAACTGTTACTCATCCTTTCACCACATAAGCTTAGTTTTTCCTCCCAACACCCAAGAAACTACTCTACTAACTCATGAAGTGATCTTCCTATTCTTAGGTAAACACCAAAATAATCTTCTTGTTCCTAAACAAAACACCTTCGTCATTTAAAAATGGATATACTCTGATGTACAAGTTGAAGTTGGGTATGGTTGATGAAGACTCAATGACCTGGCAACCAATATGGCATGCCCTAATCATTCATGAGTCAGTTTGTTGGGCTCTGCCTTGAAGTGGGGAACTCGCTATTTCCAGCCTTGCCATGTTCAGACCTATGTTGTTGGCCTTAGAAGTTTTCTTTGCTTGTGTTGATTCTTTTCTCTTGTCTTCCAGAATGAGTGCGAAGCAAGTGTGTGTGATGAGGACTTGTGGAAAGACATCCGTGTGAGACATTCACGTAGAAATCAATTCTCATCCTTTGTGTTCAGCGTGTAGAGGACATCGGTACATTGATGCTCCTTGTCCCCTTGTAAAGTTTGTAGGGAGAAGTTGTCCTCACATTTCGAGAATTTTCACAGAAAAATCTAAACGACTATTCTTCTTTGAATGTTATGGTGGTGGTCTACATTTCTGTAATTCCCCTGTATGAACCTTTGTCATTTAGGTTGCCGCCAGGTCAATTGATGAACGACGGCAACCATGTTTTTCTTCAGGTTTATCCTGAAGACGATTCTTCGACCCTCCATGGTGAGGTATGAGATCTACGTTAGAAGCTGATCCAATCTGTACTTCTTTGTCCCTGGATGTTGGGCGTGCTCCGACTGATGCTCGCCGCACGATGATGAGAAGCGCCATCGCCATCTTTCAGAGTTCTGGACTCTTACGACCCACTCTTTATTTCTGACCAGCAATGTAGGCTTCTTCCTGAACTGGACCATCCCTCATTCCTGGAGACATGATTTGACCCATTCCTTTCTGGGTCACGGACATCCCAACCAACAAGGTCGAGGAAGGAGAGGCTTGTGTTAGGGATGGCAATCCCCTTCACTCTACCACCTGTGCGAGAATGCCTGACACGTCAAAAGACGAGGTGCCAGTTCTACGGGGGCGGTACCACATCCGGGTATTGCATCCCATTCATGACGTGTTGTTGCCTTCCTTTGACTCAGACTCCGATGAACCTGTTGTTGTATTCGAAAGAATCAAAAATCAAAAGATCCTTCGCTACTATAGAATGCAGACCATTCTGTACCAACGGTCGTCCGCAGTCGGCTCAGTTCGTGTGCTAACGGTCGTCCGTAGTCGGCTCAGTTCGTGTGCTATCACTTTCTTTCCCAGATTAAACAACAGCGTTTCTCGGGGCCCAGTGGTGTCCTCACAGAGTTGACATAACAGGTAAGGGCACTGAGGCTTCTTATTTGTTCATGTAGGTCACCAAGGTCGAGTTGTCACTCGTCAACAATACAGTGTGACCCTTGATGGTCCCTTTAAAATGGAGTCATGCTAGGTGGGAAAATTTCATCATTATTTAGTTTATTATGAAGGTCTTGTCCTCCTGTGACCATATCCCTGAAAACTGTTCCTTCTGTAGGTGAGCTCCCAACCCGGACGAGAAACATCTGTGAAAAGAAGAAACTGGAGGGGAAGTCTGTAATGGTGTTTTGGCTAATGGGTTTTCTTCCTTCCGCCACCACAAGAGATTTGTTCTCAATGCTTGGGGACCTTCACAAGGACTGATGGGGGGGCCTTGTGACCATTACCTCTAGTGCCCACTGCAGTGAAGGAAGGGGCATCCTCCCACAGGGAACTACCTTCTTATGGGAGGCGAGATGACCTAAAAATCTTTACCGGTAGCGAGTTGAAAGATTCCTTTTTGAGAAAAGGTGCTCCTACTGGGCTGAACCTTTGGACTCAGTCTAAGGATGGATAAGCTCAAATTCCGCTGAGACTATGTCCATGGCCAGGTACTGAAGGTGCCGCTGACAGACAAGGTTGAATTTCTCTAAATTTAAGTGGATTCCCTGTTCCTTGCAAAAATCAAAATCCCTGGGGTGTAGGAGCCATGATCTTGATATAGAAAAGCAAGCCAGTCTATGTATCTCAGGAGCCTTTACCTGTGCCATGAGCCCAGGGAAACGACCAAAGAACACCTGTGGGGTGTGGATACGATGAAGCACAGCACCTTGAATTGGGAAATCTTGTCTCTGAAAGTTAATTTCCTTGCTTGAAGGTATACTCAGGCACACTCTTCTATCAGTTTCCTTAATTTCTTTCCTCACTGGGTTATTTTTATCTGTTGGAGCCCTTGGGCTTAAAGCATCCTGCTTTTCCAACTTGGGCTGTGGCTTAGCTATTAATAATCAAGTATTTTCTTGAAAAGCTATCTGAAAATATGCATCTTTTAGGTCTAGGGTAAGCAGAAAATTGTTCTTTTTGATGTACTCTACTTAGGCTATCCATCTGAACCTCATTTGGAGCACAAACTGGTTCAAGAGGGAAAGGTCTATGACAGTTCTCAAACACCCAGTCATCTTTCCCACTAGGAACAGGTTACTGAAAAAGCCTGGGAACCTGTCTATGATGCCCTTCGCAAGCATCTGAGATACTTCCTTCTCCAGTAGGTCTTTCCATGATCCTCTCGTATAAAATGAGGGGATCATTGCAGTCAGAGGAGGGCAACAGCTTGTGGATGGGACCCCTAAGCAGAGCACTTCTATAGCCGTCTGCCCCAAAGAACTGCCACCTCGTCCAATGACTTTACAGACCTCCGACTTCTGGTGGCAAGCCAAATGATCCCCTCCCTAACTGAAGCCTCGACGGTCTCTTATTTTTTTGCAGAGAAGTGTCGCTTGCGATGAAAGGAGGGAGCCTAATCTTGTCTTTTGGGAGTCTATACTTTGCCTGGTTCTAGTAGCAGACGATGCTGTTGAATGGCGAAGGCCTATGAACCTGTTGAGGAGCTTGGAAAATTGAGACTGCAGCTTTTCTCAGAATAGAAGTACTATATGATTTGTCTTCTCTTACTTTTCTACTGCATCTGCCACTTCTGCAGGGTGGGGATTGTAAGACTATCAATGATACTTTAATTCCTAAGGAAAGGAGTACCTCTAGGAGTCAATTTGTTTTGTGAATTTAGTCAGAACTGCATCCCTTCTTTTGAGGACACAGTTCCCCAAATTGAAGAAATCGGGTGAAGGATAAAATCTAGTGCTTTCACTTCTGACCACACTAGCTCCTCAAACTGCTTCTTGATGTCTGGATGTGTAAGATTTTCTTAAGTTGCTATAAAACACTGCTCCTGACTAGTGATCAAGCCAGGAGCAGGCTTGGAATGCCAACATAGTAACTACCTCCAATGCCAGAAAGGGAGGTGTGAGAGATTGTTGCTCGAGACTCCTGGACTGAGGTTGGCAATATCCGGGTCTGTTGGGAGAGGGCTCAGATTAGTGTTGATATAAAATTTTCTCTACCTGATAAGGCAGGAGGAGGCACTTTTGACGATTTACTCTATATCAGCAAGTTTTCTGTTGCTGATACCTGTTTATTAAGTACTGCAAATCAAGTGACCCATGCCTGGGCAGATGAGGGACACCTCAAACCTATGATGAAGTATTTTGAAAACCTGGAAACACCCTATTAGTTGTGCACCTTCTACTCATGACCTGGGCACGAGGGGGGCGGGTCAAAAAGGCCATCGTTTTGCCTACTAATGCTCATAATCTTTGTGAAGTTTGATGCTTCTTCCGTGCAAGACATCGGCACTTCCAGGGGCGCCACCCCCAATATGATCAGTGGTGACTTCTGGTCAGTTCTGGTAAGTCATCAATAGTGATAGAAGCTGGCATGTTCCCCTCGTGCCACCACAGCTCCAGGTTCCTGCTTAAGGATTTATCTTTTAACTTTACCAGCAACATCTTTTCTTTCTTGCCTCATACCTGAAAATTGAGATGAAATTGCTAAAATTGAGCGGGGGTGTATTTGACTGCTTCATGCTAAAGATTTGCGGTCATAATATATTGGAGGAGGTAAAGACAGTTTGCTCTCTTTCTCCAAGTTGGAAACCTGTGGAGAAAAGATCCATCAGGCGTATCGCATTGGGAGCTGTCGATATATAAAATATGTATGCATTACAGTATATTATTACATTATTATGCATACTTATTCATTCCATTATTGTGTGTGGCAATGCCGCAAAGACATGGCAACATTGTAATTTTCCGCCTGGGGACATCGCAGGTTGCTTGTGTTTTCGTTCATCACCAAAGGCAGACGTGTGAATCTACATGGATTTATTGGGCAGTGCACTTTTAAGTATAGTGTGTTACACATAGTGACTTATAAGTGAACCCCTTTAGTGTTGTG